>NW_024582057.1:541044-756325 GCF_017639235.1 Corvus kubaryi
TGTATCCAGTAATTTGCTATGGAGAAATAATAAACAAAAGTATCTGTGACTGTTGGGTCCTACCTTTCTGTCTACTTGATCAGAAGATCCTTCTCTTTGAGCCCAGAATCTGATTTTCTTCTTCCTGTTTCTTGGCATGACTTTTCTCATCATTTGATCATCTAAAGAAAGGTTCAGTTCATGTTTCAAGTTTCTGTGTTCCTTTTTTATTTTCTCAACAAAAACAGCAAAAAGAAAAAAGGAAATAAGAAAAACAGTTACTTAAGACAATAAAGCTATAACTATGGAAAAGTTTTTGTAGTGTAAAATCAGTAACCTCAATTCTCTGGTGTAACATGACAGTTTTCTAAGATGTGCCAGCATGGTAAGGGAGGTTCAGCTTGTGATTTGGGATTTGATGGAGAAGAGGAAGTGTGACTGGAGCACAAGATAGACTTGATATGTGTGTAAAATTCTTTGTTGAATTCAATCAATCCTATATTTATCAGCATAAATTCAAGCAATCTTAAATTGCATTGGATTTATACTAAGGCCACAGAGAGGGAAGGGAAATGACAGCCCAGATGAAACTTCTGCCTCAGTTCATTTTGCATGCAATGGCAATTCAACAAACTTATAACAGACAGCAAATTTTAAGCACGTGAGCAACCAAAATGAAACCATTCTGCCTCAGCAAATGTTTAGTTAGTCTTCATTTACAGAATGGATACCAGCAGATCAACATGATCTGGCCATTATGGAAAGTATTAGCATTTTTTGTAAATTAAAAAAGACTGTTCCTCAGAGGGATTCAATTCCTTCTGACTCAGCACCATCAAATATAAACATGTAGCAGACGCCCAGCAATGGGCACATTGCTGTCCACCTGAGCTCCCCTGTTTTAAACAAGAGGAATAGACTTTTCTGACAAGACAACACCCCTCCCCCCCAGATGAAAGTCAGGTTCTTTTCCTGCTTGGTGTTTGACAGCCTTTTTGCTGTCTTTTTTAGGTTTCTTCCTGCTTACATGTTACAGGTCTTATTCTGAGTAATCCCATTTTCTTCTTTGACTGATGTAGCACTAAGTGCTGAGCATTTTGGTCTGGATCCCACAGGAGGAACAAGGTGTCAAGGTGCTGCAGGAATAACCCTTAAGCTGTCAAGTCTGAACTTTGGAGAAGATCTTCAAATAACAGTAAGGGTTAATCAACACAGATTGACCTTGTGTTGGAAATTGCCACTGACTTTGTGCATCTTGTAGCAGACATTTTTGAACTGCAGACCAACACTTTGTTATCTTGGTGCAACAGGCTTTGCTGGTCTTGCCTAATGCTGTTTGAAATGACTGGAAGCCCTTTCCTTAGTTTCAGTCTCCTTTCAGTCTCTCCTCCTCTATATGTTAACAAACATGCTAAAAATATGGGATCAAAATAGTTCTTCCAGTCAGATCACCTGGTTCATTTTTTTTTTTACATCAAATATGTTTTAAATGGCTCATTTATACTCAGTTTTCTCTTTTCCTTTTCTACCCATTTCTCATGCTGAAGGGCATCTATGCTGTAAAGTGCTCAAACTTACTGCTGAGTTTATGGATGCAGATAGTAATGTTACTTGGCTTTTATGGGCCCTTTTTTAGGCTCCTAACACTGTGCAAAGGAGGAAAGTGCTGCTTGCCATATTTTACAGGCGGGGAATTGTGGTACTTGCACCGTGTAATGACTGATCTGGGAAGAGTACTAAAGCCTCCGGCAGGTATATTGCATTTCCAGTGATTTCTGTGAGCATATTCATGTGCTTGTAGTTAAGTAAAAGCTTTACCACTTCCCCTGATCTGAAACAATCTCCCCTCCTCCTTTCCTCCTCCCAAAGCCCAAATCAAAAATGCTTACCCCAGATTGTTTGCTGAAACTAGACTGATAAAAAAAAATAATAAAAAAAGGGCATGAATGAACATGTGAAACGGGCTGCAGAGTATTAGCAGAGCCTGTCTTTGTGGGCCTGAAAAGCCCATGATAATGAGCTCCTCCACTGGGAGTGGAGAGGAGCACACATGCAAAGGAGGGTCTTGGGCTTCGTGTTTCATTAAAGGAAGGTTTCAGCCTTTTCTCTTGGAATAAAACAGCTTTGAAAATGGAAAGCAACACAAACTGATCATTATGGTTGAAAGCACCATCATTAAAAATCTCTCCTCATTCACTGCTTGCTGACAGCTGGTCGCTGGGGCCTGAATAAACACAGCCAGCACCACGTGAATTTTGGGGAAGACGCTCCATGTTTCCCTAGCTGCAGGGGGGCTGTGCCTCCAGGGCCACCTTGGGCCCCCCAGGCTACCTTCCAGCTGGCCACCTCCGGGAGAAGCAGCCCCTGCCCCCCACTGCCAGCGGGACCCCCGCCTGGGGACAATGCCCTATTGATGGGTTTAGGATGCCTTGAATACCCACCAGCCTGCTTTGTCCTGCTCCCCTTCTCCGCCTCCTTCTCCCCTTTCTGCCCTCTCCCAACCTCTCCCTTTTCTCTGACAGAGTATTTCCCAATCCAAAAGCCTTTTGCTTCAGCCGGTCCCCTTGTCCTGCCATCACGCCTGGCTGAGCCCGCTGTCCCAGCAGAAGCCTCGCCCCTTGGAGACTGAGGGGAGATGCTGAGCTGTATTCAGAGTGCGGCAGAAAATAAACCACACGGGCAATAGCAACACCCAAATGCTTAATAGGCTCTTAACACAAGAATGGAGGCCCGTGTCCTGTAACCCACCTGTTTGTGGAGTAGATTTCTAGACAGGGGCACCCACTTTTCCCTTTTGTTTGTCCTTGGCTTTTCTTCAAAGGGATTTTAACTCTCCCATCAGCTGCGTAACCCCATCTATCCTGTGTGGAGCCAGATTACGTGTCACTGTTATTCCAAGGCATCTGCAGGCACTTAAATTGCCAGCGAACTAAATATTGCAAATGCTTTGCACAGAAGAAGGGAAAGGGAAAGAGAAAGAGAGGAGGGAGTTAAAATGGAAGGGAAATCAGCATTGGAATGGTTTTCCTTACATGTTGCTGGCTAGTAAGCAGAGGCTGGAAGTCAGGAAGAGGAGGGAGAGATGGGAAGAAACAGGGAAAGTGGGGTGGGGAGGAAGCCAGTCCTATAGTCAACATTTAAAAGACCCTGTAAACAAACATCTGCTTTGAGATGCTTAAGGAGAGAAACAGGCTTTGTGCAGTTGAGAAAGGCAAGACTGTTTTATATGTATTTAGTGTTTTAGGCACACTGGGTCTGGGAAAAATTACTGAGAGCATTTAATGTGTTATGGAAACAGCAAAAGACAGGAGATGTAACAGCTGAGTTATTGTATCCTAAGAAAAAAACAAACAAAAAAAACAAACCAAAGGAGAAAGTCAAAGGCTTTGGTTTCTTTTTAAAATAAGTGTTTGCAATCATTCAGAGGTAAATGCATACTTACCAAAGTTAGAAATAGATTTTTCTGGGAATTTCTACATGGCAAGAGTCACTATCCAGTAGGTTTATTGCTACTGTGAAACGACTGTTGAGATGACATATCAGTGACACTAATGTGACACCACTGTCATGCAGAATAGAAACAGAGAGGCAGGTTTATACTGCAAGGTTAAAACAACCTCTACCTCTCATTAAAAGGCTGTGGACTATGGCAGGGAAAGGAGGAGAAAGCAAGACCAGGTGCCGGGCACAATCTGCACCACAAATTCTGTTCTCAAGCTGCTTTCATGCTTTATAAAATCACAGCCTCTCTAAAATTGTTCCTCTTTTCTTTTTCTTCTTCTTCTTCCTTAATAATTGTATGGTGATTTAGAGTTTTTCTGGTTAATATTCATACTACAAAATTAAATCAGACTTCCTCACAGCACATTCTTCATTTTATAAATTACTTCCCATTTAGAATATTTTCTTTGATCTAAGAGAGATGAATTGTGATTAAAATGAAATATTTCATTATTTATTTGGCACTTTATAATGGCAGGAATCATGACCGCTGTTCTCAGTGTTGCCCCAAATTTCTTTCCCAGTGGTCTCTGGGCAAACTCACAGTATTTTGCAATTTTCGTCATGGGTGTAAGGCTGGAATAAAGGAGATGGAAGCCAAGAGAGATGGAGGAATGTGTGCAGTATGGGTTAAAAGTGATCAGCCATGCTGAGGTGAGACTCTAGAGGTGAGATCATGTATTCCTGAAATAGAGGAAGTTTAGTTGACGGAGTCAGTGAAGCTTATTTGGAACCACTGCCTCCCAAACCCAAGTCAGCTAATATTTGATCCATATCAAGTGCACTCCTGCTCAGACCAGGACATTTCTCAGGAGAGTCATCTTTCTACAAGGAGAAATAAGTCGCCATTTATTTTGAATATTAGCAACCATTACCTTATTTTCAAGCATTTACAATGCTTGTGTATTACATGTATTTAAAGATAAATGCACACTTATCTTGGAATAATAAACTGCAGAGAAATACTTTGATGGTTCTTAGATTCTGCAGAAGCTTTTCTTCTAAAAATTCAGTTTATACGTGAAGTTTGACTCAACAGATATTGTTTATAACAGTGTACAACTCAAGTAAAAAATTAGTGCCAGAATTAAATTTAAAGAATCTAAAAGGTTCTAAAAATGAATGTTGGCCAATGGATCAAATTAATTCCTAAATATATGCATGACAGTTTTGCGCAGTAGGTCTGGGGATCACCTCAGTAATTTACAGTAAGGAAAGTAAGAAGCTCTTGTGATAATGTTGAGTTGTATTTTCCTACAAGCTACAAGTAAATAACCATAACTGGTGGCATTAGAGAACTGTCATGTAACTTGATTTTTAGAAGTCAGTAACATATATCGACATATAGACAAGGCAAGACCCCTCATTCTGCCCAGAAGCAATGAGGGCAGAGCAAAAAAACACCCAGCAGAGGAAAAAAGCTCAGCACCTGCAAAATAAAGACCATATGTTCCAAACTACAATGAGAACTGTATTTAAGAAAAATGAGGAGAACAGTCTCCTCTTTAAAAAATGAAACCACACTGTTTTTGCAGTCTCACAATGAGCCATGGACACATTTTGCATTCAGGTAGCAGATTAGAGCTCTGGAGCTATGGAATCAATATCTGCTGATACAGTAAAATGTAGAGCCCTAAAAAGCGATGTCAGAAAAGTACTTAACTAAAGAACCACCAGAGGCACACTACAGGGTGAGATTTCTAGCTTGTGATAAATCACAGTGTCTGCTCTTAACATGATGACATCAGCTCATCCCCTGTGAAAATACTTCCAAATTTTGCCTCAGTAGCACCCAATGTATAACCAGCTATAGCTGGTTCTCCAGTTACTCTGCCATAAGAACTCCATGACTACTTCATATTGTTCCTTTTTACTTGCCCACAGGTAATTACCAAGATGTAGGGTTTCTCTCTTTTGTTGAGTTTCCCAGTTTTTATGGAAATCACTGAGGAATTCAAACTCCTTCCCAAGTCGGTGGTCAGTCCTCAGTACTATTACTGCGACTAATAAACAAGCAAGTAATGTTACAGCTTTAGGGAGGGCCTGCTGGAGCCAAGTGCAGACTAATAATGATGTTGACTTAGCAGTCAGATATCATGAAAAATCTGTGCTCTTCTCCCATGATGGTGATGAGAATGCAGAATTTTTGGCTGCTGAATGTCCATGAATGCCCATCCCACTGCTGTGTGGTAAGACCAGATTTCTGCTGTGGGTGCATGGCTCTTCAGCTTCCCAGAGCCAAGTCTCTCTCTCAGCTGGATTTCACCATGGAAGGATTGTCTGTCACTCAAGCAGGAGGAAAGGGAAATTAAAACTACTTGTGATTTGCCAACTCCCGTGGGCTTCTCAGTTTCTGCCTGCCAGGGGAAGCCCTACACTCAGAGACTTGAAGTTGTGTGGGGGGAACATTTGGCAGAGAAGCTGCCAGCAGCTCCAGAAGTGCAGAATTATTTCTCAAAGACCATTCCTGCTGCTGAGCTTCAATAAAACAGCTTTCACTCCAACAGAGCCTGGCAAGAATATTGTGTTAGTAAAGCATCACTACTACAGTTTTTCTGCAGGAGAGGGAGCATGGAGGTTTGGTCTCTTCAGCCAGCATGCAGAAGTTTGCTGGTGGCCACTATCTCGGTCACAGGGCACAGAAAACAGCAGGCACTGCTGGATCTGTGCTGATGCCAGGCTCAGCTACTCCAGAGTGCACAGCATAGCACTCAAGGGCAATGTCTTCAGAGGCGCAGTGTTCACTGAAAGGGGAATGTGACTCCAAAGACATAAAAATAAAATAAAGTGTTAGGAGTCTGGGAATTCAGTGGCTCTCATAATAAAAACCCCTCAGACAAACAAAATTCTTGTCCTAATTTCAGTGGGGCTGCAGGGAAACAAACAAACACACACCCAACAATAAGTAGAAAAGGCAAAAATAATGCATCACTGGCAAACAGCCAATTTGTGACTACAGCAAAGTTGCTAATTTTTGATGCACTGCCCTTTGCTGCTGTTGTACAACAATTATTCACACAGGTCTGGGGCTTGCCCTAGCTTATGACACATCTGTGTCTAATTATATGTAAGGTGGAGGGTTGGGTTAATTTGGTAGACATAAACAAAGTAATTTTTGTTCCAGCTCTGCAGACCTGTGAGAACATGTGTGTGATGGATGGGATGGCAGTGGGAGTGCACGCATGCACCTCCCAGCTGCCTGAAGATGGGGCTCTGGAAGTTGGTCCAGGGTTTCTGTCCGGCCCATTTCTGTCCAAGCTCCTCACCTGGTAATGTAACAGAAGTACTGGTTGCTGCCCCTTGGAGCTCCTGCATGTCAGCCCAGCCAGGAGGGCATGCTGGGCATCCTGATGAGTCACCTAAACCTGCTCAGGACATCTGCTGAAGGCAGGGTGGGAAAAATGATAGCCAATGACCACCAGTGTCCAACCAACATGAAGCCACCTCTTGTTTCTGCCAGGACTGAAAGTACTTGGTGAACTTTAGCTTCTGTGTTTGTCAGGAGGAGGTGGTATGAGAAGTACCATGAAGCTTAGTGAATGTTTGTAAAGTGCTCCATAGCACTGAGGAAAATTCTTCCAACTTAAACACACTTGTCAAATATCAGGCTGTCAGCGTCAGTCAAGAGTGTGCCACCTTTCTTCTGCTGCTCAAATGCGTTACAGCCTCCTGTGCCTTATCTGACAGTGACATGACATTTCCCTGGCTTCAGGTACAGGCTGGTGTCTGAGCAGCAGGGGAAGAGGCAGCCCTGACGCTGGATGGCACGTGGCATACATAAACTTCCTCACCTTGGGATGCATCCTTCATGAAAGACCCTATGTCTCCCTCTAGAATCAATTAGCCATTTCCCACACAGAATGCTAGGCTTCCCAACTCCATGCCCTGAAATACTCAGGTTAACTGAGAGGTTGCCAATCACCAGCTGCCTTGCCATCCAGGTAAAGGCAGAGCTTCAAATCCTTACCGTGATATGGAGGCAGTTATGGGGTGGAAGTCATCTTCTTCATCACTGACTCTTCTTGAAACAGCATAGAAGCCACTCAGTGTCGCGTTGATAGTAGATGGTAAAATGCCGCAATCTTCCCAAAAGCACCTCCAAGGAAGTCTCTCGGTGCAGGCAGCACACTGGCACACACACATACACACACACAGCAGATGGCTGGCAAAAACAGTCCGACGGTGAATGAGCAGCAAGGGTCTTTGCATGGGGTTCTACTGGTGAGATTTAATGCATCCGCACTCGTGCAAGGTTCCAGAGAAGCCCGGGGAGAGCAATGGGGGGTCCAGGGTAAGGGAACTAATTGAGAAACTCTGAGGGCGTATCAGGTGACAAGGGGTGTAGCAGCCAACGGAGCCAACCAGGGGAGCAGAACTGGGGTACATTAACATAACAGAACAGAGCATTCTGGGGGAGGCTTTTTCAGGCACCATAAACTGGAAAGGAACCTAGGACTTGTCCCATCATAGGACTCCTTTCGTTCCTTGTCCAGCAGGCCCACCAGCCTCCATAACTCAGTGGGGCCTCTGAAAGTAGTCCCAGAAACGGATTTCAAGTGCCAGTTACAGGTATCAGAGGTGAACACTCATGGGGCACATGTCTCATCCATGAAAGCCATGCATAAAAAGTTCTCAAGGGAAGTAATTTGGATGGCGTGTAATGCATAGAGATTGTGACTGACCAGAGACTGCACTAATATCACTTGCCAGACAATCTTAAAGCATCCTAGGCCATCTAGTAAAGCCCTGTTCTAAGGAAGGATTGACGTATCTGTTTTTATTCTTAATCAATGTTTGTCTAATGTATCCTCAAAATTCTCCAATGCTGACAATCCTCTGATAGCAATCTAGACCACTGGTACCCTGTCTCTGCTGTCAGAAAATATTTTTAACCTCTTTGCTTTAATTATTGTCCTGTTCCATCTCCTATCCTATTCCTCTTTGCTGCAATCTTCCTCCTGTCTGGAGACTGTTCTCATGCTATTTCTCCAGTTTTCCCTTTAGATTTAATAACTTCAACTTGAGCAATTTTATCCACAGGTTATGTTATCAAGACTACCACATAATTTGGGTTCTGCTCAATTGACCACATCTTTCTTGAAGGAGCAGAGATCTCAGCTGAGGCTGTGGGAGAGCTGAGGAGAGCAAGAAGATTGCTTCATGTGTTCCATAGGCAAGACTTCATTCCTTGCCTTGTCATGAATTTTTCCTTTTTCACAACAGCATCTCATCTCAGAATCATGGTCCAGAACACTTGCCAAAGCAAAGCTGGATGCACACTACATTAATATGTATATCATTACCTAAAGTGGGTTGTTTCACAGACACATTAAATTCTCAACTCTGGGAATGACCCAAAGGCTAGGCTGGTTTTAGGTTGTCTGTCAAAGTGATCTTTCTCATCTGTTTTCTAGCAGGAGCTACCTTGAATGGCAATTCTGAGAGGACTGGTTCTCTGTAAAGTTATGCTGAAAATTATGCACTTCTTTTGCACTTGGATCTGTTAATGAGACTGCATAGATTTTACCAGTGGTATCCCAGAAAATAAAATAGTTTGTGCATTCTGTCAAAAAGAAATAGTCAGCTTAGAAAGTCAATATAATCTTGCAGTAAAATAAAGAAAATAAAATACAAGTTTCCTGAAACCTCTGGCAGTAAATTTTCTTTACTTATTTACTTAAAATAATCCTGCTGCGGATACACTGAATGACAGATTCCTGCCACTCTGGGTAGGCACAGCAGCACATACAAGATCCCTTTCTATAGGATCCTCCAGTTGTTAATAATATTTCTGAATTTGGTGACTAAAGGAAGACACAGAGATGATTTGGGGAAAGTTCCATTGCAGTGATGTAATTCATCATTTGTACCTTTTGCTTTGAACAAGAAAATTTATTGCCTCAGGAGAATAGAAAGGTTGCTGGTATAAAGGTTACTACAGCAGAAAAAAAATGGAAAATAAAAGCATGAAAGGGATCTATCTCTTCTTTCTCTCTCTTTTTGTTGCCTGGAAATGCTCTATTTTATCAGCAGGGGGAGAAAAAAAAGAAGGTATGTGTAGCTTTTCATTCAGATATTTTCTTACCATGGCTTTGATAATGCTGGAACAGGATAATGGGAGACTCTGACCTTTGACTGAGTGCCAGGTTGTCACAAAAAGCATGAAAAAACAATATTAATATTATCTATTGTCTCAACCTTTCAGTCCTGAGATAGATTTCCTCTCTTCCCTTCTCCCTCTGGTCCAAAGCCCACTCCCCAGAGCATCAAATGCAGCATGAAAAGCAGTAATGACACCTTTGCCCCAGAGAAAAGAAGCCTCAGATGACACAGACCATAACAAAGTACTTGGTGTAACATCTCTCTCTTCTGTGTCTCGGGGTGGTCAAAGAGTGCTAAGGACAGGGCAGACCTGGGGATAAGTGCATTTTACTCTTTGTTTCTTGGGCAGGTGGCAAGAGGTAGGGATGCATCTCTCACGCTGTTGGGATGCATCTCTCCAGCAGATGGATCCCATTGTAGCCATCACAGGTTTTCCACTCTTTTTACAAGTAGTGAGTGTGTTTTTCTAAGAGAAGTCCTTTTCTTTCTCACAGGCAGACAGGGTGGGAAGAGAGGGAATGTTACATCCTTCCTCTTCTTCCCATGTGGAATTTTTTTTTTTTTTTTGGTTCCATGAGTTGTACTAAATTTGTAGTTATTTCCCAAATGAGTAATACCTGGGTAAGTTATGGCTTACATAGGCTTGACACTTGAAATGAAAAGCAGATTGCCATGCAGATTTGAATTATCCTCCAATATTTCATGATATACATTCCACCTTCATGGGTTAGTATTGTTACATATTTCATAGTTATCATTTCCACAGCATCGAACTTCTCGTTATCTGCCAGTGTTATCCAGCTATAAATGCCAAAGCTCTCCAGCAGCCAGTGTGTCCTTTTTCAGACTTATAGTTTTGTGTTCTGTGGATATGCAGTGTTTAATGGCACTGAATAAAACAGAACTGCCATCATGCTCTCACAGAAACCCCAGCCAGCCTATTGACAGTGTAAGTTTCATTTAATTCCTTGATTCAACAGCCATTTCTAGATGTTTCCTGAGCAAAGCAATAAACACAAAATGCAGTGCTCAAATTGAATATTTAAAAGTCAATCAGGCTTGAAATTTAATTTTATCTAATTGGTTTGCTACATTAACACACAACTAAATGACATTTAGAAAAACCCAACTATCCTACATAATTTCATGTTTACTCCCGTCACAAGATGGATTTTTTTTTTTTTAACTTCCTTTAATCTCATTTTAATGCTTTAGCTAATTGACTACCTCTCTGCCACAGGTTTAATACATTGTTTTGGAATCCCTCTTTGTTCTACTGATACATGATGCTATCAAAGCAATCTCAACTCTTACTTATCTTCCATTGCTGGATGCCTAAAGGAGACTCATACATACTTTTGGTGATCACGTTTTACAAGGTGGGGAAGGGGTTTGGTAGTTCTGTGACATTTACAGATAAGCATGGTGTAAGGAATTACATACAAAGCAGTGTAAAATGTGCTGGCCTTGTAGAAAACCAGGAGCTGGTACTTAATATTCTGTAATTTCCTTTACAGTACCCTTGTTAATGAATTTCGTACACACACAAAAAGACACATCAGTCCCATTTATAGTCAGTGGGTAGCATCATTGCAGATTTCCAATATTCATCTCTGAAAAAGTGGACACAAGCTAAGACAGTGGTGCAGCCTTGTGCAGAATCATGGGTGAGGTGTTTGTCATCTCAGTACAAACATAAACTTTAGAAAGGTTTCTGAAAAGCACAAGGAAAATTACAAAGGGGTGGCAGATAGCATATCAGGTAAGTGTGCAAAGAAAATTCTCTTGGCCATAAAAAAGGTCACTGTGATAAACTGAATGACATAGATCTCTCTGTGTCTGATGACACAGAACTGAATGACATACCTCTTTCATAACCCCAAATTCCAGAGGACCTTCAGGGATGGAAACTTAATATCCTGGGAAGATGCCTCACGACTCATTGCTGCAAGAGCCTCACCTACAATGCACACTGCAGGGCTCCAGGGGAGCAGCTCCAAGAGAGTGCCTCCCCATGGGCCAGGTCAGTGGTCAGACACCATGCTTGGCTCTCCTCCTAATGCATAGCTATGTTAGCTAAAGCTTTTAAAAGGTGCATCCGAAGGTAGATAAAAAGCAAGGGTGGGGTGTCTTTCTCTAACTGCTGGAGAAGACATTTATAGAAAGGTATTTGTTTGGAGAAGACATTTATAGGGCCACCACTGCCCACTGGAAAAGGCCATGCCAGGGGTTTCTTGCTTCTTTCCCATAACAACAAAGGTCAGTCATTTCTGCAACTAGCATGCTGGACAAAGCAAGCAGTAGTTTGGATCCCATACTTCATTTGTTCTGTCCCTTAAAGCATTACTAACCTCTGTGGACACTTCACATAGTATCATTCCAATTTCAGGCAAGACCTCCCCTCAGACGGCACCTGCTTTTTATTTATTTCATGTAAGAAAACCTGAGGAGCCAGCAGCATGGAATTATTTTATTTTTATTTGAGCATTATTTTTCTTGATTCCCCTTTTCTTCATGCTAATGGCTACATAAAAGATATGAATGTCTCCTAGGAAAACATACCTAGGACACAAATTCTCCTGAGCATAAATATTGTTTTTTGGCATACAACATCAAAGTAGATATTTAGTTTACCCTTAAACTTAGTGAGAGCTATTATCTCATCTTGATGTGAGAAGCTTTATACATTTAACTCACAATATAATCAGGTGAAAATAGAGTCCACTCTGTTTCTGGAAGCTTTACAAATTTGTCATATTATACAAAGATGGACGTTACCACTTTCTTTAAGAAATAACCTTGGTGTTTGAAAGAGGTAGCAGACAGTCGGGAGCAATACTTTCTAGAGAAGTGTTAACAACTTCATTTGTCTCAGAAGAGCATTGGCTCTGACACCTAATGATGACAATTTAAATATCACTATTAACTGTTCCAGACAAAGTAATTTGAACAGAAGCATCCAACTTTGCCTTTAATCGAGTGTTGATAGTTTTAACAAAGATTAGGGATGACAAATACCTAGTGCATCATCTTTTCCACATCCTGAATGGCCAGCCTAGCTGGCTTACACTTCAAATATTACCACATGGAGTTTTAATTCAAAGACTTCTCTTCCACAGATTCTCCCACCAACACAACCTCTGGAAAAAAAACCTACTAAATCTACTGGGGATTTTCAAGGTTATGCTGGGACTGTGATAGCCCTTTGAGTCTGACAGGTGCAGACTGCACCTCTCCCTTTTGGGACAGATGTAGCCCTCCCAGGATGGGGCTTTGAGACTAGAGAGGCTGTGGTTAAGTAAATGAAGAGAAAGAGTGTGACCCTAAACACAGATGGCTCTTGTCTGGGTGCTTTGCTTGATTACCCCAAGCATAGGTAGCATGGAGGAAAAGTGCAGTAAGGCTTCCACAGCAGCAATGTGCAGCAAGTGCTTCCCCACCTCCCTGGCTGCTGTAGCATGGTCCTGCCTCTCTGCAGCACGGTGCCGATCAAATATCCAGTCAAGGTACAGCAGCATTTCATGTACTTTGAAATGTAGTCCAGAGTCAGTCTCTCAGAAACATGATATGCTTTTAAACTCTTTGGGCCTCCCATTAGTAAACTCAAGAGATATAAGTAATGACTTTCCTTAATCAATTAGCTTGTCTGGAGAATGTTTAAGACTACACCTGCACTATATGTTGAACCCATGATCCACTGGCTTGTTTAAAACTGCCTTTTAGTTGTTTAAGAAAAAAATACCTTTGGTATTCAGTGTTCAGCTGCCAGAACCTAGGGGTAAAATGGTTTTCTTGACACTGCTTCTGTGTTGTCTCACATCTGTGTATCTGGCTCTTTAACACCTAATAAAGTAAAAACCTTGCCTTGACTCCTCATGTGTAATTCCAAATGTCAGTCGATTACAGCTCTGGCTGTTTGAGCATCTGCACTTGGGCGGATACTGCTCTTTGGCTTATTGACTCCATACCTTGAATCTAGCCTGAAGGAACAGAGGCACAGTTTTCAGACAGTGAAGTTTTCTTCAGCTTCTGAGAAATAAGGACACAAATTTGATGTGGACATGGAAAATTTAGACGGAACAGTAATACTGAGAAAGTTTAAGAGCACATTATGCTTCCAGTCAAACTCTCCTAGTGCATTTATGAGTATTCTTTCCCTTCTGCTAGTCAGTAAAAAGTCCACATTCTGTAGTATAAATGCCATGAGAGAAATGAATATGTATTTGTTCATTAGATTAGGAGTTTCTTCTACAAATTTTTGTGGGTGGTCTTTGTGCTCTTTGGCTGACCTGGTAAAAAAGCTGTTCAGTGGCAGAAATCTCTACTCTGCTCTTAGGCTGAAAAGGGTGCTCCAAAGGCAGTACAAATGGGAAATCCTTCCAGAGAAAGCAAGGAGCATGCTGAGGGAAAATAACTCCCATCTCCTGATGCTGCCAACACAATGCAGGACCATGCAGCTGCTTCTTTTGGGAAGAGCAATGTCAGGAGCAGCCTGACCATTCTGCAGCATGACACAAGACACTGTGTGGACTAAAAGCTCTAGCAAAGCCTCCACCATATTGTTTGAGAAAATTAACTATGGATCTTATACAGACTAAGAAATGAAGCAGAAGCTCAAACTTTTTTCTTACATTTTCTCCTATGTTGTAAGGGTGAAAACCTTTATTTCTAATTTCTTTGATTAACATTAATATATCTGTCTATAGCAAAAGTCAACAAAGAGGACTGATGCCCTTAGTAGTGGGACTAACCACTAGGTTTTATTTTCATTTGCTTAGTTTCACTGGGTTAATTTTGTTTAAGAGTGTCTAGATAAAGCACTGCTAAATAAAAGGGAAGACTGGTGTAATCATCAGGAAATGATTGAGAAAAATAAGAATAAACTAAGAATATGTAATAAGAGATCAGAAGATACCAGCGTTAAAATTGAAGGTGCTGTGAGCCCTTAAATTGCTATCTCTTTTCTCAGCTGAGCCAAAAAACATGTATTATCTGCTTGAGTGATTTAATCTGACTAGTTCTAGTATGAGAATGGACATTTAGATCCTATGAGCATTTCCATCCCATAGATATGAATGCCCTTCATCAGAGAGATCAATCAACTGTAACGATGATTCTGCAGTGCTGGAGAGCCTTCCATGCCTTTTAACCAGACTCCCCTCTACAGTTTATCCTGTACAACGTGAAAGCAAAATTATTTCTCCTAGAGACAACCTCTTAATTGGACCTAATTACCTGTTGTATTAATCTGACAATAGATCCTGTTTGCTCAAAGATTTATTATGAGTTATGACCTAAGGTTAGGAAATTTGTGATGCAAACAGCAATATATTTGCTACATATATAAATATATATATATATATATATATATTTCCCAGCTTACTCTTTTTAATAAAATCCATAAAAAGTACACAGAATAGGTTTATTCCGTTAAGAAGCAGCACGGCTCATGAACTTTGAAGGCACTAATATCCTTAGGTTAGAAATCTTCAAGGTATTGGATTTTGCTTCCAAATTAATATCAAGTCCCTTCACAGAATGTTAAAGCCATTCATGACATTGCTATCACTCAGCCATTTGATGGGTTATGGATTTGGGAAAATAATTTAGTGTTTTGTGACAGAATCCTCAAAGTTTAATATGATTTTTTTATCCTCTTTAACACAAACAAATCAGAAGAACTCAGATTTGCTTGATTTTAAATGTGAACTATTTGGAGAAAACCATTGTGAGGGAAATGGAAAAAAAAATATGAGAAAAAATTATGGGTCTGAATTTAAAATGGATGCAGCCCTCAATGATCAAACTATTAGTAAATTTATTTCTCCATAGTGAGAGGGTCAAGAAGGAAGAGTCAAGACATTTTAAACCCATCAAAAACAAAAGGCCATTTTCTTATGAAAAAGAATGAAGAAGATCCATCCACGTAGTATAAACTGTTGGCATACTGTCTAGGGGCTATTTGGAATAATTATGTGGATGTTTCAGAGCACCTAAGATTTACAGTGAACCCTAACTTGCACTCCTGAGGGACCTGTACCTGCATCGCTCCTATTTGGCATGTCACAAGTCTGCCAACATATTTCTCACAAGTGTGGAATGGCCCTCTCTGTTACCTCCAAACACACACACAATGGAATGAAAATTTTCCAGTAAGAGCAATCTTGTGATCTCCACAGTGAATGCTGGATGGGCTGATAGCATAGGTGAACATGCTGTGCATCCTGAATGCCGCCGTGATACCTCTGTGGCTTAATTGCAGTATGGTTCTCACCACGAAAGCAGTGAGCTTGTACAATCTGCTAAGCAATCACCCTGTGGGCTTCTGGCACAAAAACTTTCTGAAGTCTGACTCGCAAGGAATAACTCTGCAGGTGTTGTGTAAGGGCACAGAGGTTTCACAGTTTCGAGAGTTTCTCTGTTACCTGAACTTCCCCCTCCTTCTCCACTTCACCCTCACATTTTTGCACCTTTTCAATCTACTTTGATGTGTAGCTTAAACTGCCAGGTTCGTGACCCAATAGTTGCATAATTTAATGATGCACATTGTGATAGGGGGGTCACTCAGTAGATTGCAAGACATCTGCTTTATTCTAACTCAGGGTCAAGCAGCCAGCAGTTGACTAAAAAAAGGAACTTCACAGCTTCACCAGTCTTTGCATCTCAGAGGTCCAACCCCTACTGACTCAATCCTCTATAATATACAATACGTATTGTGTGTGATATATAGTGCAAGAGAGAACTGGTAATTATGGATGATAATAAGAAGAACCTGGAATGAATATTTTAAGTACCAGCTCTATTGCAATCCCATTTTGGCTCAAGCAAATCTGAGTGCTGTAGAAGGTGGTCCTTACCAGTTAGAAAAAAATGAAGATCTGATATAGCTATCTGCTATCTGTGTAAATGACTTAATATTCAAACAGTAATTTATCACACTCCCAGTAGAAGTTCCATAACATTTCCATATACACTTAATGTTTCATTTTCATAATTTCACCCTACACATTGAGAGCCAATTTCTCTATAGTGATAGTTAAGAACAGAAACAGGATCAAAAGACAGTGTCAGCCACAAAAAGATAAAAAAACAATATCAACAACTGCAAAAAAAAAACCCTATCTGGAAGTATGTGGCCATTTTTTTCCCCTCTATCTGCAGTAATCAAGAAGTATGATAATATAGGAAAGGAACTTCAGTATTTGATATGAAGAGGGTATGAAGTCCCCTGTGGATATTATGGCTCAGTAGTTGGTGTTATCCCTAGTACACTCCTCCATGAAGATGTTATTCCCAATACAGACATTCTTTGAGGGGCTATAGTTCAAAGCACTCTTGTTCTTGTTTGCAGACACTTGGTTTGTATGATCAATGGGGTTTTTGCATGTCTGATATTGTCCCATTGATTTTTTTTTTTGGCTCACATGCATCTTGTATCACACTGTCTTGTGCAGCAAATAACGGTGGAATGCAATATAACAGATGTAACACAATGCAATAACCAAAAAAAGACAAGTAATTTTCTGATCAATAAGCCAATCCATTTGGTGAGCTAGAAGAGATCAGTTTGGAGACATGATTTATTTTTCCTTTAGGCAATGCATGAAGTCTCCTACAATTATGAGTCTCCTGTATCTGACTTACCAGAAATCTCCAGTGTGTAGAAGATATGTAGTAACAACTGATTGAGGCCTGATGGTTTTCCATGGTGCTATCTGTGGGCATGCTCTGCAGAATGTAAGGAATCTGCAGAGGGGTTAGGTTCCCAGATGCTAAAAGTGTCCCCTTTTTCTCTTCTTACTGCAGAGGCTGTGTTATCATGTGCAGAAGACTTGGCTGAATTAACAGTAACTTGCCTATTTGACATCACCCTGTGCTTAGGGGGACTCAGACAATGAAACAGAGCCAACACATCAGATATAGTTCACTAAGACAATTTCTGACAAAAAGCAAAATAAATCCAGGAGGTCTAGCATGCAGGCTGTAGTTAGAGCTACCTAACTAAAATCTAGTTGTCCCAAGCAAAATCTTGGCTCAAAAGGGCCAAAAGAGCCTTAAGGTCCTTTGATGCTTCCCTTTTGTGGGGATGGTCCCTTCTGCCGCCTGTATAGCCTTGTCTCTGAGGGACAGCACTGTCCATCAGCCTGTACAGCCAAAGGACCCCACTTCTGCCTGGAGTACAAGGTGCTTCTCCATACAATACCTGGGGTAGTCTCTTGGTGTCCTTGGCTTTGGTAACATCACCAGTCCCCATACACTGCTTCCAGGGCATTTGTGTACTTCAGAAGTGGTTTTACTGGGGGCAGGCAAATAGTTTTCAATAAACATCAAGGGACTGTATGTCACCGTGTGTGTCAGTGACACTTGTGCTTACTTTCTGCAATGAGTGAAGGAGTGTGTATAGCAGGAGAAAGCCTTCTTCCCCCTCTCTCTTTACTCTCCAGGAGCCTCAGTACATCCTGTCTCTCCCCCAAAAGATTTATTGATATTCATCACATTAAAAAAGGGGTGAGTTCTTGAAAGTGGTTTTTTAAGGCAGCTTCTGAGATTATACCTGGTGGGAGAAGTGATCAACACCAAAGACCAAGAACTGACCCCAGTTTTTCACTCATGTTTAGCGGCAGAGTATTACCAGAAGCACTGAGGATCCCCTGTTAGCATATCACTATTTTAATGGCTGTCAGGTGGGAATCAGTCTGATTATTTCTGGGAGAATTTAAAGTCCGCATTTCAAATTTCAAAAGAATGGGCAGCAATTTGTTTCCAGCACCTTTGTTCTTTCTTCTTCACAGCCACATGCTAAAACCAGGATGTTTTACTATCAGCTATTAGTACTTGGCATAAGATTCTTCAACCTGCCTTTCCCTCTTCTGCTCCTTTTTGCTTTCTCTGAGGGTGTAGAGCTGAAAGAAACTGAGTTATTTCAGTGCCTCAAAGAAAAGTTAGACATCACTGCCGTGAGACACAGCTTGACTGCATATTAACACTCAAGCCATTTGCAAATATCCTAAGTCTGATCCTCTTTAAGTTTTCTGATGCTTAAAGAGTCAAGATTTAAAGAGAGAAATGAGCAATTAAGAAAAGGTGAAATACAAAAGCTACAATCATAAAAATCTGGTAATGACTTATCCCATGCGCTAGATGCTAACTATTGACTTTGGAAGCTTACACACAGACTTTCATCTCTTCCCTCCTCTAAGTTGCTGTGACCCTTCATAGTATCCAGATGTTTCCTCTTCTTTCTTCAGTATCTCATCACTGACTGAGGCATTCACCTTTTAAGAGATAATTTTTCAGTGTTGTTCCCTGCCTGCAGCTGAATATTTTTTGTTATGTTGTTAAAAAGTTGTTAAAAACTGTAGTTAAGAAAAACATACTTTCCCTATTGAGTAAAAAATCCAGGTTATATTTCAGTAATTACAGAATCCTAAAGAGATAATGGAAACAGTCTGTGTGGAAACAATCCACGGGGTAAGGTGCTATTGAATCTTCCACTGGAAAGTCTCAACGAATAGAGCATTTACCAAAAATAGTTGTAAGCATGTGAATGATTGTGGCTATGTAGCTAATGTATATGTGACAGGTAAATTTTTGCATGGGATGGACAAAACATGATCTGTAAATTGACCTTTATTGTTTCACAGTCTTATTGGTAAAGCCAAATCTCCACCAAATCCTCTGTAGGCTTAGAGCTGGCAAGGCAGGGAATTGTTTCTGTGCACTTTGTCAGCTGACACCCAGCAATGATTATCAGCTGGTTTAGAGGATGAATCCTTTTGTCACTTTCTCCTCACTTGCACACACACTCATGCCACAGCTTTGCCAGCCCTCTTCCTCTTTGCAACCTTCAACTGCAGCATCTCTTACTCTTGGTGCTTCTGGATGCATCACTGGGCTTTGTCTTTCTGCTTCCAGGCATTCCCTTCCCTCTGAGTCCTTCCCAAAAGAAGGTTTCCATTGTTGTTCCCTTCTTGGACATATTTTGTTACGCCCACCTTTTGGAGAGCAGGGGAGAAAAAAATCAATGTTTTGGGCACATTTTACCTTAATGTTTGTTATATGTCTGTTTACAAATAATGCTGCACCATACACTTTTTAGACAACTAATTTTGATTAATAACTTGCTGATAGATAGGTAGACAGACAGCAAGACAGATATAATAATGAAACAGCAAGATTTAACTCTGGCAGGGCATGTTGTTTATTCAAAACAAAGAAAAGTGCTGTCAGATTGCTAAAACTGGAGTGGTCTCTTAGTGCTTCAGGCAACGTTTTATGTTAAGGTAAATCCTGACCATTAAAAGTCCCTTGTTAACAGCAAGTAGGTTTGGCGACACACCCAGTAATGTCTATAGGCCTGGTGAAGTCACCACCCAAATTTGGGTCAAGGACATCTGACAAGTGTAGCCTTATCTCACCATTAGACATATAGAGGGCTTTTTAGCTAATTAAGTGTTAATGACTGCTTTAAAGTAGAAGTTTAGAACCCGTGAGTTCTGGCATCAGTCTGTGTTCTCAGAGGAAACATCTTCCCACACAAGACTCCATAGAGAGACAATGGCTGATAAAGGCAATAAAGAGTTTACAGATACTACAGAAGAAAATAATTACGCTATACATTGTTATATATATATATTTTTAAAGAGTTAATAATAGTTTGGGATGTTTCTTCTATTGATTCCATGATTTCTGCTTTGATAATAAAATATTTTATCACAGAAGAGTTGCATGCCTTCATAGCAGCACTAATGAAAATAATCAATCTTTGTATTGATAATGTGTAACTGCATATAATCATCACTACCCATGTATAGAAGACAGAAAGCAGAGTCTAAAGGATTGGAATATTTTTTGCAACAAGGCCCTTCAAAGATGAATGTGTGAAGGTCAGGTAGAGTTTTCAGTGCCAGATTCTGGAGGTGCTTAATCTCATTACTCACTGTTGCCATCATTTCAGTCCCACACTGAACAGTAGACCCTGGACTGGTTTAGAACTGACTCAGAACTGCTTGTTCAATTTAGTGAAGAAGACAATTCTGATCACAGTCATCACTCCTGTGGAAGAAAGCACACCAAGCGTGGCAAACACATGAGGATCTGGCTCTCGCAGGTGTATTTGAAGAGATGACAGAAGCATGAATAGTTGTGTGCCATTTACATTCCCTACATCTCCTACATCTTCCTCTTTGAAGAACATATAACTGCTTTTACTGAGGCTTTTCACGAGGTGCTGTTAAAAGTATTACACTCCCATGGCTTTGTCTCCCCTGTGGGAAAGCAGAGTACAAGGGCATCACCAAAACCCACATGGTGGCAGTGAGCTAGCTACAGCCAGAAACCCCTGCATTCCATATCCTTCACACAAACATCAGATGGAGCTTAGAGCAATTATCTGGCTCACCCTCCAACTCATCACCTGATTTTACAAGGACAGTTTAGAAAATAGCTCAGCTCCCACATCACCATAACCTGTCATTTCTTCATTGGCTCCCAGTTGTTTCCTTGCCTCCTATGCCCCCCTGTCCCATCCTCTCAACATCAGTCAAGAGGAGAGCTGGTGTGGCTTCTCTTCACAAAGTCCACATGTATGGGCACAGCACAGCGTTTGCAGGACTGAAGCCAGTGAAACAAGGACAATTTTTTCTGAAGAGCCAGAACTCTGCTTAGGTGAGGCTTGTTCTGCACCTTGCTATGTGGTTAAGTGCCATACCTTGCCTGGTTAGGATCTAAGTGTGTGAAGGAAGCCACCTGTAACACACAAGGATTAAAAGTGCAGTAGTCCTACAGCAGCAATGCAAACATAGCTGGTCTCTCCTGGCACACGTGTTCTTTAACTCTTTAGAGAGCATTGATATATAAAAAGCAGTTCAGACCAATTTCTTCTTGCTGGAGAGGTGAAACCCACAGGCCTCTTGTCTGTGGAGCAAGAAACCTACATGAGCCATGACACTATATTCTGGTTCCTGTGAATCCCTCCTTGCTGAAGGCAGGGATGAAATAGTGAGGTTCAAAGATCCATGAAGAAATGAGGGCCAAGAGAGGTAAGGAAAATGCAACCATACCACTGAGGTTATGGTATAGTAACAAGCAGCTGGATCACAAAAATCACAAGTATGCTGAAAGGAGCTGAATGTCTGAGAGAGGGATAATATGGATGACAAATCCATATTGCAATCCAGTGTGACCATCTGGGGTAGATGTACCCAGCCAGTCAAAATGACATGGAATAAAAGAGCAGAAGTTCTTTTCATAGAGGAGATTTTCAGTCCTGCCACCCTTCCCCTTGCTGGTGTTTCCAGTGGGTAAATGCTTATTAAGTGACAGTGGGGCTCCTCAGTCCAATTTTAAATGAACAGTGTAAAGAGGGCTTTTGACAACTTATTAAAAATTTAAGTATAATAGAAAACCCTTGGATTAGTTGATTTTATAGTTAACATTTCTCTGTTGGAATACCAGCACATGATGTCTGTCAGCAAGCCAGCCACAATAGCCTTAGGCTGATATTCCAAAAATAAAATAGCAGTCTATATCTGTCAGGGCTATGCCAGTGCCATGTTCTACATGAACACTTCTTTAACCTGATAATTCACACAGCTGAAACATGTCTAAGAATCAGCTGGAGTATTCTTGCAATCTGAAAAAAACTCTCTTCTCATCCCCAGCATGGCATAACTGGAGCCACTAGCAGCAAAAAGCTTTCAAAACAGTCCACAGGTTGTGTCAGAAGAGCACTGAGAAGTCACAACAAAGTTAAACAGGTACATTAGAAAAAAACATAGAAGAGGAAGGCTGGTCCATTATAAAATGAAATAACAGTTTTAGTGATTTTTTTTTTTTTTAAGGGAAGTAAGATCAAAGATACAATGTGGTTCTAAAGATCACTAACCCTGATTGCAACAGAGACTTAAATTTGACCAAATTCATGAATGATCTGGTACTTGACAGCTGGCATAAATGGAGCCTGAATGAGTTTGTTTCCTCCATTTATAGAAAGGGTAGTGGTGTCCCAAATACTGGTTTTGTTTGCAATTGCAGCTGTGTGTGTACAAGCACCCATATAAAATCTGCATAAAATGAAACTTACAGAGGTTAATTTTTTTGCTTGTTTTAATATAGACTAGTGTCAATTGTGCCGAAATATTTTAGTGGAAAAGATACACCACTCCAGAGAACCTGATAGATTTGGAGGCTAACAAGGGACCTATGTGCAAGCCCCTATGTTGACCGACTTGGAGTGATAACTTTTGCCTTCCTCTTCCTAAACTGACATCTTAACCTAATGGACACGGAGTCGAGCTCTCTTTGGAAGCTAGTTTTTACAAGAGGAGATGACTCTATCTGGTAATATTGGGAACTGGAGGAAGAAAAGGAGTGAAGGTTCTAATGCAGATAAATGTGTGCTTAGTGTAGGACCCAGGTGCATTCCAAAGTGTTTGACTGTTCTGTAGTAATGGACTGTGCAATATCTCCCTCAGTCATAACTTTGCAAACTCCAACATTTAATCCACATAACTTTTTTATTTGGGTAAATTTGCATTTTCTGTCCCTCTCTCCCCATTACAATTTGCCCAACTCACCTATGAGTATGCAGAATTTGAGTATTTAATAATGTGTGTATATCGCTGTACATATTTCAGCACACACACACACCACTTCCAATTACAGTAGGACTGATAACTGGACTGGGGGATATTCTTCAGGAAAGAGAAAAAGCAGAAATAATTAGCATTTACTCTGTGAGTGCTTCTAGTTTTGACAATTTGGAGGCCTTTTTAATCACTCGTATTGCATGTCTATAGCACTTATATTTGTGAGTATTACAAGGGCATCACAGGAAAGGGTTAGTTTAAAATTTCTTTTTTGTATTTAAAACAGCAACTACTTGTGGCAAAGTTTGAATGAGGGAAAATATATGGAATATTCTCATTTTTGCTGCAAAAGTGGTTGTTTAATACTCTGTTTTTCCTTACAAAATGGAGATCCATAAGGACACCATTGTCTCCATTTTAACTAAGAAAACATATGAAAAACCAAAACATGAGGCTATGGAATACAGACCTTTTTTAGAGACGATGAAGCGACAGTTCAATTTGTCATTGCATTGAATGCAGCTGACCACTGAGGAAAATGGATCCTCTGTCTACAGTGGTCACGTTCTGAAATGAATCCTTTCACTGTATCTCACTGAATAAGATTTAGACATTCTGGGAAAAGCAAGGCATTCCCATCAAAACTGATCAAATTCAATATAATGCTAGTTACAACTTTTGCCCATATTTGTGGTAATAGGATTCTGCTCTAGAACTTAATTTCTGGCGTGCGACTTTTGTTTTCAATTTCAACCCCAAATTCACTCAGCAGTCTGTATTTACTTTTTTTTTTTGCCACCATTACATGTCTTCTCTTAGGTCTCATTTCACTAGGACAAAACAAGCCAAGTGGGTTAGCCTTTCTAACCATTGCCCTAATCATTCTGCCAGCTCTTCTTCTGCATCTATTACTCTTTTATTTCAGTACTTCTTTCCTCCTCATGGAGCATCATAATTGTACACATTATCTCACATGGAGTCTTCTCATATTGTCTTGAAGGTTACTGACAGTACTCTAGGAAAGACTCTCAATTCAACAACACTTGATTTTTTTCTCTTCTACAACCTCTTATCTTACTGAGCCTAAGGTGCTGGGCCTTTGTTGCCTCTCCATTAAGTCAGGTCTGAGAGTCAGCAAGACTATTACTACTGTACAACAATAGAGGTTACTACAATTGCAAATGGATTTATTGGATGAAGAAAAAGAGGTACAAAATTGTATCTACAAGATAGAACAGAAGCAAAAGAACAAAAAACAAAAAAAAAAAACCAAAAAACAAACAAACAAAAAAGGGAACTGCCATCAAAAGTTTCTTACCTTTTTTCAGGGATATACTGAGAATTGCACTTATTGCTCCAGCACATCGAGATATATATGTCATTGTCCAGTTTATGAACATAGCTACCATATCTATTGTGGCCTTTATCTATCTTGCACTCTGTCAGACGGGCTGTTTTTAGGTTCAGTAACATGATCTCCTGCTATGACAAGGTGACCTGTTTAGTGGATGGGGAAAAGGTTGTGAATGTTGTCTACCCGGACTTTAGCAAAGCCTTTTTCACCATTTTCTACAGCATTCTCCTGGAGGAACTGGCTTGGACAAGTGCAATCTTCAGTGGATAAAAAACTGTCTGCGAGACAGGCCCAGAGAGCAGCGGTGAAGGAAGTCGCATCCAATTGGCAGCTGGTCACAAGTGCTGTTCCCCAGGACTCAGTACAGAGACCAGTCCTGTTTAATACCTTTATCAATGATCTGCACAAGAGGATCAAGTGCAACCTCAGGCAGTTTGCAGACAACACCAAACAGACTGGGTGGGAGTCTTGCTCTGGGGGGAGGGTAGGAAGTCTCTACAGAAGGATCTGGACAGGCTGGAACAATGGCAGATGCAAATTGTTTGAGGGTCAGCCAGGCCAAGTCCCAGGTCCTGCACTTCAGTCACAACAACCCCAGGCAGCGCTACAGGCTGGGGACAGAGTGGCTGGAAAGCTGCCCAGCCGAAAAGGCCCTGGGGGTGCTGGTTGAACAGGAGTGGCTGAACAGGAGCCAGTGTGTGCCCAGGCGGCCAAGAAGGCCAATGGGATCCTGGTCTTTATCAGCAATCCTGTGGCCAGCAGGACTAGGGCAGTGATTTTCCCCCTGTACTCAGTACTGCTGGATCCTTGAAAATGCTTTTTTAATTAGAAAATGTGGAAAAAATGTCTGAAGCACTTAGGTTAAACTACAAGTGCACACATGAGATACACAGATACGAAGGATTTGTTTACGAGTTATAAGATGAAACAAAACTGTGATGCACAATTAATACCTTCAGTCTTTCAAGTGTTGCACAAGGAATACATTTATGTACTCTCACTTCCCTTTGTTGAGCTGCTTCACCACTCTGCTGTAATTCTCAAAGCAAGGAGAAGCATTAGTGTGACAGCACAGGACATATCCACAATGATGTTCAAAGGTTTCAGAGCATTCTGCTATTTTTCTAGAGATAGTAGACATACCAGTTTACCTCAGGACAGAGCAACCTTCAGAGCCAGCACTTGCAAATGCACTGAGACTGGTGTGATAACTCACACAACTGAGTTTGGGGATGTAGATATTCAAAGATGCTGACATCAAGAAATGAAATCTTGGCCTCACTGGAGTTAGCGCAGGCTCAGGCTTTGATCTCAGCGTGACTGTGATCTTAACAGTGATTTTAGAAATCTCAGGCATGGCTCATAAGCCTAACTGACAGAAACAGTTTCATGAACATCAAATTTAAAAATGCCATTTTTACCTTGAGCATGTGACTTGTTTCTGTACCGATCCTAGGAACAGTTTTTTACAACACAATATAGGGCACACCACACTTCTGTTTTCACACACACAGCCCTCACAGTGCAATCCTTGATTGGTATAGTTATTTTCTAGGGTGTGGAACAACATTGAGGAGCTCCAGCTTTGTGCCTGAATAGCTATTGACAATTCTGAGTCATGCAGTTGTAGTTGCAAATGGTTAACTGGGAAAACAAAAAAACTCTTTTATGTCATTAAGGCTTCTACTCAAGTACCCAGCATTTCTGCAGTGCATGTACAGCATCTTATGGAAACCAAACTAAAATGAGCTCTTCTACTGCACTACATTTCCTTATAGAGGTCCTAAAAAAACAGCCTCCAGTCAATTACTCAGATTGGAGAGCAGTATAAATTATTCTTCTTCCTCCAGCCTCCATCAAGTGCTTTACTATCAAACAATGTCAAAGCCAGAATATAAATGAGGCTAGAAAACATCCATATAAAATATACATGTACATGTATACACATGCTATATGCATTATTTCAGGTGCACATGGCACTCTGAACTGCTAAACAGCTTTCTGCACGGGCTTCACAGTAACAGAGACCCTGTTACGAACTACTCCCTCCCTATTTTTTTCCATACACTTGTGCAATTGTGACATCTCTCCCAGCGGTGCTTCCTTTGTCTTGAACTTTTTCCCTCTCTGCTTCAGCCCGTCTGTGAATGGCGATGAAACAAAAGGGAAGAAAAATCAAGAGAAGAGTGATTAACAAGATGACTACTCCAGCTCCTCAGAAGTATCTTTTACAGAGTGAGTGTCTGAGCTCTTCGGTGCAACAGAAAATACCAATGTCAGGGATAAACAGGAATGGACAGAACTGGGAAAAACCAGCTAGAGACTGCCTCAATTACTTTTTAGACTCATTTTATTGGTAGAATATCACATCTGTGAAATTGAGGCAGTATGTAATTTAGGTTGGCATTATGTTTTATGCTATGCTGTTCAAGTGGACTGTATGTTTAAAACCACACTTCAGCTCCTCAAAATCTTAAATCATCAGTGACAGTATCAAAAATGTAATATTGTGAGAAAGGTCTGTTATGATCAGTTATTCAGTGCAGTATTGTCAAATTACCTGGAGAGATGATGTAGATAGTTGGACTGTTCAATATTAAGCAGTTACCAAGCCTAATCTCTTCCATCTAGTTATAGCTTGAGTAACAAAACAGATCAGAGAATTTCAAATGTATGCCCCAAGCATGCACTTAATATATTAACAGCAGTAAAACCCAGTAGCAAACCTGCTTCTTAGGCATTGTTAATGGGATTTGGATAATCACAAAAAGCCCTTGGTGCTGGAATTATATTATTTTTGTTGACAACATGTTACCTAATGGGACTGTGTGAAGCTGAAAAGGAAACAACTGATTGACATGAATATTACAGTAGGAAAACACTAGCAACTTCAGTGAGGCCTCCCTGCAAGTTATTAATTTGTTTTACTTTATTCCCCCCTTGCTCATCCCAAGGAATATTTTCAAATGAAAATCACATGCTTGCACCTTCCAACTGGAGTTAAGTGCTAAAACAGCAGGTTTTAAAATGTTCATTGTGGGGATTAGAAGCCCCCCTACCAGGAGTACCTGGTGCACACCTCACATGGGGCCACTCTGAGAATGCTTCTTCTCAGTTATTTTCTTCATCACAAAATCCATCAGTGACATTTCACGTGTCCTTTCCTGCTGGAAACTGTCCTATCCTGGCCCTTGGCCAATGAGATAAAATTATATATTCCATAAAATTACTGAATATTGCATTTCTAGTTCCAGCCTTCATTTCATACCATTGCTACTGCCTGCTGAGGAAAGACAGACCAAGTCAGTAAAGAGATGCTGCAGACAATCTGGAACAGCTAAGTATTAACAGGAAAGTTAGAAAGAAAGATCCCTCACAGGGGTAGGGTGTTCCTTGGCTGTCCAGTGTGATTTTCTCCCTGTCATCCCTGGACTTGTCCTTACATGCAGTCAGGTTCATTCTCTCATGCAGTAAGTCGGAAGGCAAGGCAGATTCTGCTTTTCCCCTTTTTCTGGTTTTTGTCTTTTGCCAGTCAGCACACAGTCCAATGAAAGGATGAGAGAAAAGCAGGCACAAGTAAAATTCACTTTCAAGGAGGATTTTAGCAGTGCCAGACTTTTGTGCCATGTTATTGGTTACACACGACAAACTTTTATTTCCCTGCTTGCTTTGGTACATGGTACCAAAACTCCCTGCTGGCAAAGAAGGCAGATGCCTGCTGCTGGTGCATGGCCAAAGGAAAAAGGAGTCTGTGAGTCTCCTTGGGCTATTATGTGGCCATTTTCCTAAGCAATCTTTGGCTGATGAAGTTCTGTACCCTCTCATAAATACTGTCACGTGGTGGGGGTAGAAGCGGGGGGTTGATTCCTTATTTCTATGATTTGTAAAAAGGTAAATGTTTATCTCAGTTTTGGCACTGAGAAGAAGAGCAGAGAGGGTTTTAAAGGCACTTTGCATGTAAGTACTCATGAAACAACGCTGTTATTCTTCCACAGCAGGCGGTAAGTAGCAGAAACAGAGACATAACAACTTAGCAATGCAAAATGAGCTCCAGGAGTCTGGTAATTGTACCTTTTTTTGCTTTTAAACCCCTCTGAATTGCATGGGGTCAATATGACCTGTTCTTGACAACGTTTGCAGTGGCAGGAAGTCTTTGTGACTTTCAATCAGAAGAACATTTTAGATTATTCAGGTATGGAGGGAAAGAAGCACAAAAACAAACTGTTTATTTGAACCTATTTTGTGACCCTAAAGGGCTCAATTTTTCATAATTTGTACTGAAGTCAGGATGTTTTAAAAGTGTTTATCTAAAAGATGTGATTTCATCATACAGCCTCCAAAACAAATTTATTTAATTCCATTATATGTGACCTACCTTTCTGCCTTTCTTTTAAAATATAAAATATTATGGATAGGTAGAAGCATGTGATTCAGAGAAGCAATATAACATGCCAAATATTTGCAATTCAAAGGTACTGGCAGTTCCCTGGGGCAGGTATCTCAGTGTCATGAAAACCAGAACCCTCTGTAATGAACATGGTGGCTCTGGATGGTTCAGACACAGCTTCTGAATGGCAAGGGAGCTGATGAAGGGTCTGCAGCACAATTCCTCTGAGGGAACTGGGGGTATTAAGCCTGGAGAAAAGGAGTCTCTGGGGAGACTTCATTGTTCTTTACAACTGCCTGAAAGGAGGATGTGGCAAGGTGGCGGTTGTCCTCTTCTGCCATGAAATAGGTGATAGGACAAGAGGAAATGGTTCTAGGGAGGTTTAAATTGGACATTAAGAAAAATTTCTTCACCAGTAGGGTTGCCAAAACTGGAGCAGGTTGCCCAGGGAAATGGTTGAGTTGCCATCGCTGGAGATACTTGAAAGACATGTAGACATGGAGTTTAGGGTCATGTTTTAGTGGTGGACTTGGCAGTGCTGGGATGATCTTAAAAGTCTTTTCTAACCTAAATGATTCATGATTCTCTGTGGTTTTGACAGCTGGTTCCTCATGCAGCATCTACAAGCCTGTTTTCCATCAGTGGTGCTTCTGTGGAGAGGGTGGAGAGAGATGAGCACTTATTCAAAAGCCAAGCATGTAGTCAACAGAAAAGGGCACTACAAGAGGTGACTACAGCCAAGCACCTGAAGAAACAAGCCACACATGCTCCACCAGGAATGCAAGCAGTGACACTGTCCTTCAGGTGCTCCTCTGCTCCACTGACACCAGGTCCCAGGCCAGAGTCAGAGGCTGACCATCATCCCTTGTGAGTATTCTTTGCATAGCATTGTGCCCAAACAGCTGGGAGCATGAACAAAGCAGCCCCCGTCCCTAGCAAATGTGTCCTCTCCATCTTTGAAAATTTGGTGTATGTAATGATTTGGTCAAAATCAGGGATATTCCTCAAGATGAGTAATATGTATTCTTTTTTCACATGATTTAAGTTTGCAGGTCCCATGAAGTAAATTAGTGCCTTAGGATTTAGCCAAAACAGTTTTACTGACAAATGCATGTAAAATTACTGCAGATGCCTTTAGAAAATTTTTATCTATCCATAAACTACTTTATAGTTAAAAATACACACAATATTAAAAATTGCGGGGAAAAAAAATGTTTAGCTCTCACCACTAGTTCTGCTAATTGCAATTAAGTGTAACCCATAAATACCAAGGGATTACCCATTCCGACTGGATTATGTGTTCCAACTGTTAAAAAAGAAAAAGTATTTTTTTTCTGCCATGCATTAAATTCAATATCATCTACCATGTTGGAAAGAAAAATAGGAAAAACCTTTCCTTGGGTTATCAGAAGGTGAGAGCTAATATCTGCCAGTTAATCCCATTATGATTATTATATATGTCTCTAGGTTGGATTCATTCATAGATTGCACAGATATTACTAAATAGGGCTTCAGGCAACTATACATGAATTTCTGTAAATTATGATCAGGCCTCAGTGCAGTGGCTGTCAGGTGATGGATTAACAAGCTGTCAGTATTAATTTATTTCTCCTTATCATTTAAAGAGCAGGTGGTCTCTAACTCCACTAGTCTGAATGCCCAGCACTGAAAAGGTTTGTGGCTTTTTGCAGAGAAATGGAAGGAGAAGTGGCAGATTTCATTTATCAGGAATAACATTCTGTTCCTGACCTTTCATCTCCAGCACCTAGGTAGACTCTGCTGGTGCTATTGACCCTGCACATTTTGTGCAGACTGGGGGGGTATGATGATAAATGTAATGAAATAGGATAGACTTGCTGTAACTTGAAATTAAGCAAGGCCTTAAGAGAAAAATCTTCAAAGGACTAAAAATGTGTACATGCACGCATGTATTTGTTCAAAGAAAGCACATAGTGATTGACTGGACTGTGTTCTGTAGATATGCACATATATTGGTTTCAGTGGAATTGTAAGGTGTGTTTAAGTCAGTGCAAAATTTGTCTTACCCTTCTCCAAAGTCAAGTCGGCTCTGGCTGCCTCTGTCACATAAACAGTGTAAATTCAGATACAATTAAAATATGTGAATTAACTTAATTTATTTATTGAAAAGTAAAACTAAAAGTGCTGGAAATGTTTCATAGTTATTTAAAATGAGGGATAACACTTCGTTTAATCAGGTTATATTGTCATTTTTTTACCCTCTCTTTTCACTGTACTAGAGCCAATAAAATATTTGGCTTGGAAAAATGAAAAAGGGTGAGAAAGGGTTCCATTTTGACCTTTAACTAAGCAGCTCATCTGATTGAATCTCTGTATGCTGAAAAAAAGGAAGACAAGCAAGCAGGAGAATTTTCTTTCAGTAGGCAGGGTCTCGGTGGGGCTACATTTCCTATCATCTCACTTGTTTACACAGAGTCTTTATAAAAACTGCTGCAGCTCCCCATCTATTACTGCAGTATTCCAGTTAGAAGCTAAAAGGGTACCGAGGACTCGCTTGGAGAGGATTAGTGATCATAAAACACAGTGAAATGTCCACCCGCTCGGTACCATCAGGCAGCTTTTCTGCAGGTGAAGATAAAGAGGAGTAGCACAAGATTTGTTGAAAGAGTTTTTTAATGCTTCTCATCTTGTCTTACTATGGTGGTAAGTGTTGTCAAAGAGTGCTTTCATCAAGAAGTTGCATTACAGTCATTACAAAGAATGAGGTCGTGCTATTGTCAGCAAGACTACTGATGACATAATACAATGCTGTGTGCAATGAAAATTTGAAAGACAGGATAGATCTGCTATTAATGGTAGATTTTTCTTGAATGGACAAGGGTTTTCCCCTCCCTATTTATAAGATGACATTTTAATTGAAAACAAACAAACAATGCGCAAGGGGTAAAGGAATTCTTAAAGCAGCCCCTAAAAAAAGTCATCCTGAACACATCTGTCATTATTTGGGAGGTAATTTAAATGTATGAATTAGAGGTGGGTATCTAAGAAAAAAAAAAAGGCAAAAAAAAGAATGAAAGCAGACAAATATCCTTTCTCAAGGAATTTGTAGCTTACATTTATGAGCCCTAAACATGTGCTAAACCACCTCTCTTTTCATTCCAAAGCACTACTGCTTTGAATGGTACTTGGCAAGAATTCAGGAATGCTGTACTTGAGCAATGCGGCATTGAGAAGGAAGGTATAGTGTAAAACCATTTCATAAAAAGCAGGTCATGTCAGCACCCATCAGAAAGACAGTTTCTCCTGAAATGAATTGAAGATTTTGATATTTATGATCTGTTTTGCCAACATCTTCTCCAAAACCTTACTAAACCAAGCCAAACCTTATAATTGTACCCCAAAAGGTTATTGGGACAACAATGTTGCCCAGGTAAGTGTGAAATCAGCTGATGTCTGTTCCTAATTCTCAGGCAGTGACATCACAGAGAAGTCTCTCTTTAAAAGTCTTTGGAAATAATATCTTCTTTTATACCTCCATATGAGTGAACATATTCACACTTGACAGGTTCACTCTTTGCTGGGTTAAGTACTGGCTAGATGGCCAGGCCCAGAGCATGGTGGAGAGTGGTGCCACCTCCAGTCAGTGAACGGTCCCTAGTGGGGTCCCCCAAGGCTCAGTTTTGGGGCCAGTCCTGTTTAAGACCTTTATTGATGATAATAGTTACCTCAACGGAGGGTGTGGTTAGGTGGGGGTTGGTCTCTTCCCCCAAGCAACCAGCCATAGAACAAGAGGACAGGAAGAATTTCTTCAGTTATTAAGGTTATTAAGGTTATTAAGCATTGCCATGGATTGTCCAGGGAGGTGGTGAAGTCATCATCCCTGGAGGTGTTTAAGAAATGGCAGGACATGACATGCAGTGCCATGATCTAGCTGACCAGGTGGTGATTGTTCAAAGATTGGCCTCCATGATCTTGGAGTTCTTTTCAACGTTAATGATTCGGTGGTTCTGTACCCTCACCTCACTCCATTTATATATATAATTGAAATTCTATATAAATTGAAATGATATTTGAAAAAAAAAAAGGACAGCTACAGATTTTAGAAAGTTACAGTAGACAATAAATCCATTTTCACCTTTTTGGCATACAGATGTCCTTTCTTCCTGAAAATAAGAAAATTATGCCTTCATAGGACAAATCATCTAATTGTCTTCTCAACGAATCATAAAAATCATAGATGTTTCTCTCCTGAAAAAGTCAAAAATTAATACTTAAAATGACCCTCAGATGTAATTATTTCTCTTTTCTTTTTTTTTCCTGCTTTCTTCCTCATTATTCCATTGGGTTAATGTTCCCCATGTGAAATTTTGAAGAAGTTGATAAAAGAAATTGGTGAGATTATCCCGTCTTTATCTGACTTTTTATTGTGACCTATTGTGTATGCTATTTTATGCATAAATAACTATATATATGATATATATTTTTAAAAAGTTTTCCCATCAGTTTTTGGGGGTTTTTCAACTTCCATGGGCAGGACTGACCTTTTTCCCCTACTTCTAAAAGAAATACTTGCTCCAAAAAGATGCTAACCATCTAGTATTCTGTTTGCATTCTATTAAGGGGCTTGCTTAAATATTCAAGATATTCAAGAGAATGAAAGGAGCAAAATACCTGATATTCTACTTTACATTACTGGAATTCCTCGTGAGATTGAAACAAACCCTTAGTCGTGCTTGTTTTGCACACTTTTATAGACAACTATTGGCAAGCCATGTGACTCCTGGAGGCTGGAACTTTTTTCATATGCCCTCTTTCAGTATACATTTTTTCCTTATTGTATATTGCCTACCTATGCAGCACTCTGCCCTTCAGCACAGCTTGTGCTGCTGACAGCATGCCAGCCTGCTCTCATTCCAGCTCCACCTTCACATCACTTCTCCAGGCCTCCCCCAGCCTGCCTGCAGCATCCCCCTTCTCCCTTTGCCTCATAGGCTCTCCCTGTCTCTTTTCTGTTACTGGTGTGCTCATTGTAATTCCCTGACCAGCTACTTTTTCCCAGTGTTTCTGCATGAAAGGGTAATGTGTGTAAAATGCTCTCAGTCTGCCAGCTCAGTAGTGTTATATAAGTGAGAACACTTGTTCGTTGCTTATCAGATTAACGAATATTTAGATAAATAAGACTTTCTCCAGGCAGTCAGCTTCAGTGTGTGCAGGAATGCAAATTGCAAGGTGGGTAAGGTAAAGACTTGGTACTTTGAGCAACCAAACAGGTACCCAGGAGGGAAGTCAACCTCTTTGAGACGATGACTTCTACATCCCTCTGCTGACAGAGACCCAAAAGTCTCAGAACAGAACAAAACACCTATATTTTGGAAATGTTCACGTTAGCCAATATGCTGAAGTTTTCTCTTGGTTTTCTAGGGAATCAAAGCCTACACAGCCACACTCTCTCTATTTCTACCCACAAGCACCTAGGAGCTACTTTGGCATTATTTCCTGATAGCATATTTTCTCCTTTCACATGCTATCAGCTATCAGTGAGGACTCAGACCAACACTACTGCAAAAGAGGGATAGCACAGAGGTTTAAAAGTTATTGTAATGTAACCCATTCCCAGGCACTGTGAGTGCAGAAACAGAGGATATTCTGTACATGTCAGGGAAGTAACATAGTGAAGTTTGCAGGAACCTCTCTCACCTTTAAAAGCCCTTTGCATCAGCCCTGTGAGAAGTTTTTCTAGTGCAAGCCTCTCTCTGTTCTCCCATTTGCAACATGTTCTAGTCCAAAAGAGTACCAAAGCTGAGATCTTAAAAGGATACAGGGACATTTACGAACATAACCTCCCCGAAGGTTAATGGCATTTTCCTAACCTACTCAAGCTACTTCAAAAAAGGCCTGTTAACAGTTCTGCGAGGGTTTCTTTTTTTTAATTGCCCTTGCTTTCGGTTCCCTTTTGGATTGTAAATCAAAAGGAACCAATTATCTATTCATATAGCAGTTTGTAGAAAACTTATTCAGCCTAAACCATATGCAAAATTTAGCCACAATTCATCATGGAATTTAAACACCATTATAAAAATAACAGGGAGCAATAGTCTATCACTAAAATTTCAAAGCATTAGCTTTATCACATTTTGAATATAGACAATCTTCCAGAATTAGTTAATACTAGTACATTTTTTTTACACTCAGTCAGAAGTACCTGATCTCCTCTCTAGACATTTTTTCTCAGAAAGCAATTGACAATTTGTAATACTTAACTGAATTTAAAAAGTTAATTGCTGTCTAACTGAAGTAGCTTATTATACAAGTGCTGGGATTATATCTGTCTGCCAATGGAATACACTAAAGCATTCCATTTAAGCAATTTAAATTAAAATATCATTTTATAAAGTTGTTTTGATTTTGATTGCATATTGAGATTTTAAATAATTTTGTTTAATTTCAAGGGAGATGGATTCCTTTTGTATATTATCAAATTGTAATAATTTCTGTGTGATTAACATTTAATTTATGTCTACACTCTTAGCACATTCTTTCCCTATAGCCGCAGTTGTATTATAATTTTTAAAGAAACTGAGTGTATTGTGCAGTGCACAGTGGTGATGAAGCTGCAAAAAGAATGGTGAAAAAATTCTCTATCTGGGGTTCTACAAGCAATCCCACAGCAGCATCCCGCTATCACATTTCATCATACAGCCAAAAGACAGTTCTATAATGGCAAGAAAACTTTGCAATAGAGAAAATTAAAATTATCACTGTGCATTCTATAGTGTACTATAGTCACTTGCTAGCCAACACAAGATGACTAGAAGCTCTAGATTAGGCTTTAGCCCAAATTTTTACATTCAAGAGACAGTAATCCAGTAGCATTGTACTCTGCAGCACAGACGGGTGATCTCTTCTCTGTCCTTCTTCACTCTCTGCTTCAGGACCCACAAACCCATTTTGAGAAATTATGAGATAGTAGATGCTCCACTCATGTGGTAGGGCACGTTTCTTTTCCATTTTGGTGGCTGCTATAACCTTTTTCAAAGGGAGAGTATGAAATATAGTCAAATGGTCTGAAAAGTGAATATTCTACATTGACTTTGGTGAATGGCTCTAGCCACATTCAATGAGGCAGGAAAAAATAAATGTCAGAAGCAGAAAGATAAAGCTTTCTGACACTTTTTAAATTAAACTTTCTAATTTTTCAACTAAGTTCACCAGGGGACAGATTCTCTAGTCTTTAAGCAGCAAGTGAATTGCCTGGAATAGTCCAGTTCAAATAACTTGGATTCCTTAAGGAAGGATGCAAGAAAATATATGTCTCTGAATACACTTTCAAAGTGAAATGACTGCTCTAAATTCCCTGAGCTGTTAGCAAACTGGTGAAGAAACAATATGGACTAAGAATTTAGCTTTTGATTTACAGTGAATTTCACCCAGACAAATACTTTGTAATTTACACAGTAAGAGTTATGGTCAGTAGCGCTTTAAACTGAAGTATCCTAGCAATTGCACAGCTCCCCCATATCTTTTCTGAAGGAAATGCTGTTAGCAGCAATGTGTTTGAGTTCATCAGAAAAAAGTACCAAGCACCAAGCAGGAATTTACATCCTGTCTTTGTCTCAGGACCTCATCTTGAGTTTACAGATTTGTTTTCCTGCTAAGGTTTATAAAGGAATCCACGGATGGTTAGTCAATGCACACCGTGTATTATTTCTTCCTACTGTCAGCTCTTTGCTTTGGAAAGCTGATTTGAAAGGCTCTTTACTACTAACTTTTTTGAGCGTTCCGTTAATACACTGTAAACCAAAATGCGCACGCAAAATAGAAGAATGAAAAAAATCTGTAAGATAACAGCACCAGTACAACATCTGAACACATTTAGAAAATGGCAGTCTAAGATACAGTAAAAGCTGAAGAACTCAATCCAAAGGACAAGTTTTAAAAAATTGCATATGCAAGTTACAGCAGTGTATTGGGTTTGCAGATAAAAAAAAAAAAAAAAGAAAGAAAGTTGTAGAATGCTACAATAGGACAGCTTTGCTTTTTTTTTTAATGGAAGAAATTATGTCATCTACAAGCAAGGTATAGAAGAGATAGCTTTAAGGGCATTATTTGAGAATAAAGTTTTGAATATCTAAGTCAAGAATACCAAGGAATATCCCAGTAAACTCACCAAGAATGAAAGGAGATTGGCTTGCTGTGAAATGAGATACTCTGAGCTGCTCTCAAGTGTACAAGGTTAAGATAACTGTCACTTACATAATTTTAAACAGATTTTCTCTCCTAGGGAAAGGACAGACACTCATGGCTCCTCTCACAATCAAGACAAGAAACACTCCAGGAACAGGGTGCAACAGCCAAAGCTGGATCATCTATTGAAGGTGGCCCATCAGTCATCTCAATATCAACTTCTCTGTTCAACTGTGCCATCAGCTGATGAATCTCTGTAACTCTGATCCCAGTGGAGGCACAGTACTTCTGCTCAGGGCACAAACAAGGCTAAAGAGGAGTTGAGGACTCATCCTGTCCCTTAACTGTACATGGGTAACATCATGTATTGGGTGTTGCTCTGAGGGGTCTTAATTGTTTATTAGAGATGTTTTTGCTCATTATTTCCATGTTAAAAGTGTAGCAGAAAGCTGTCATGTAGAGAGTTGGAAATTCCAAAATTTTTAATTCTTCTGGTGTATGGGACATACCAGATAATTTCACCTAGTTTTTGTTGATGTTTTAGATTGAGACGGACTGAAACTGGAAACTTGCATCTGAATCTTTTTGAATCTTATAGAGGATGAAGTCTTGATTTTCATCCTTGGGTTTTTTGGAGATCTACATCTGTCAAATGCTCTAGGTCTTCATCAGATCTTCACTTACACACTACTCCCTTCTCTGTTATAAGCTCAGCTTCTTCAGAGGTTCCTTTATCAAAATTTAAGAAAAAAATTTCCTTCAGAAAACTGTGTAATTTCTGTCAGTGAAGAAGGAAAGAACTCCACTGCAGAAACACTCAGTCTGTTTCCCTTAGTCCAGGCTGCAGAATTTGAGATGAAAAAATAGCAAGAATGTAGAAAAAAATCTATTTTAAGGTCAACAGGTATCTTTAAACACAAATTCTATCTCACCAGCCTAACACTTTGATTTGCACCTAAAAAGGCAAATCTACAGGATCAGATTTTTCAGTCTTCTCTACCTTCAAATAAATTTTACTTTAAAAAGTCTGTCTAGTTGTCCTAACAAGCTAACAATGTTCAGCAGATTTTTTATTGACTTTGCTACACTTTCCAATAAATTTCCAATTGCTCAAATGGCTGTGCATTTTAAACAAAAGGTTAGTTTAACTGGTTTCAGTGAACAAGCCTCACCTGAGATTTTTGAGTTTATCTAAATGTAGACACTTCAATCAGTGTGGGGTGAGAGAAGGAGAATGAAGCTAATGACTGCACAAAAAAAAAAGGTACAAGAAATACTGAGAGACTTTAAGCATCCACAGAACTGCTAAATTTGCTGAAGATACTGGCATTTGGCAACTCTGAGAATCTGCATCTAACAGAAAATCTACCTGTTCTCATGTTGCATTTAACCACATGACATACTGTCGTATTCTGTACTTCTGTGCTCCACAGCTTTTCTGTCCCTTTTACAGTGAGGATTTTATTCCAATTCTGGGTCTTCTGGGTGACTCCATATTCAAAAATGACAGAAAAACCTACAGAGCATTTGATTTTTTTGTATAGCATCTGGCATTTGCTATATCTACAGAAATTGCATGCCTGAAATATCTAAATAAATAACAAATAAAAAAAAATTAGCTGAATTAAATACCTTCATCCCTTCCCTTCTTTTACATTAACAGATGAATTGCTGTAGAGCTCCTTACAAGGCTGTAGCACTTCAGCTTTGCAACCTGCGAGGCTATTATGCACAATAGCATTTAGTGTTTCATGTGACAAGCTTCTGCCTTGATTTCCAAGTGCTTTATGAGGCTGTCTGAATTGCTCAACAGATACGACACCTGCAGGAGGTCACTCTTATTACTCACTTCAGGGACCACCTAAAGACGTCTGAAGAGCTTGCAGTTAGGTGGACTCTCGTAAAAGAGCTGAGGGTTGAGACTGAATCGCAGAATCACAAATAATTGGGTCAGTACAGCAAGAAATTAAGCAGAAAAAGTTACACATATTCTTCTAATAAAAACAACAGAAAAATCCTACAGCACCACTCCATGCAGGGTTTTTTCAGAAGTTACTATTACCTTGCCAGCCATTCTTGAACAATGGTGTTCATGTCATAGTTGTGTATTAATTTTATCACTTACCACTTTCGTCTTGGCCATTTATTTTCTTATTAAGAAAGGTAGTGTGCTATCCCCTACCTTTTTATAGTCACAGAGATTAAAGCCTTATGGATTTGGGTCAAAATTAATCCTTTCCTATCTCTGCCTTTTTTTGGTGCATTGTGAGGAGCATTGCCTGAAGGACTTATACTCCAAATAATTTTTTTTTACAATTCCAACCCCAAAAACTTTTGAATTTAGTATATCCTTTTCTCCCTCTAGTTACATGTGCTAAGTTTTCCAGAAATGTCTCTAATACAAATATGTGTGTGTGTGTGTGTGTGTGTACACACACCCTTTATTATCTTGTCAAGGAACCAGGGACAAAGAACACTTAGTAGCAAATCATTTAGATAAGAGCTAAAAATCCATAAAAGACTGAAAAGCCATCTTGCTCTTGTGTTCTTTTTTCCTCCTTAAAACATTGCTATTCCACAGGCATGTGAAAGACGAGCTTTGGGAAATGAAGCCCTTCCTGCAATCGCAGAAGAGGATCAGAATGGGTTATCAGTGTCACCAACATGTATCTCATTCCTGCCCTTCCATCCTCGTGTGACTGTGACTTCCCTAACCCACTGCCAGCTAGGTTAGCCAAAGTAGCAAGAATTAACAAGAATTAACAAGTAGCAAGAACACACCCCTCTGTCCCTTAGGACTGAGGATGAAATGCAAACACACCTGCTTCAGATAGACCAAAAAGTCGCTATCAAGTTATCATCACCTTTAGCCCCTGCAGACTGGGATTGAGAGCAGTGGGAGGTCTCCTGTTGACAAGGCCTCTTATACAACCAGTCCTGCAAAAAGCAGCAATGAAGGTGAGGCCGAATATGCAGAGTGTAACTGCATTATGTGAAAGGACTGAGGAATGGAGAGGGAGAAGCTGAAGAAATTAAGTAAGATATCTGTATGTCAGGTGAAGGTGCCCAGTGCCAGCATACTGGGATCTGCTTGGTGGTAGATGCACACAGGCAGCCTCTGGAAGGAGGGTGGCTCAGAGATCCTGTCCTGTGTCTGGCCTACTGCCCAGGGAGCCTGTGAGACTTTCTATCTGAGCATCTGCTTAACGTGACCTCCAGGATATGCCCTAGATGGTGAAGCTGTAATTGGAGTAAGGGCTAATGACTGTGGTGGTGACCCCAAGCTGGCAGACAAGTGTGACCAGGCTGGGCAGAGGGCCAGTTCTTCCAACAGGGATCAAGGTCAACCTCCAAGGCAGCGAGGAAAAACACAGGTGCAAGAAAAACTTTGGGTCTCCAGGTGAGTTGGCCATGCGTGTGTACCCTGCCCTCCCTTCCTCCAGCTGTGCCACCTGCATCGGCACTGCCAAGCTTTGCCCTGCTCCCCCAAGGCGGGAGGGGGAAAATATATCAAGTTTCCCAATTTTCAAAACAATGTTGTAACAATGGGCTGTTGCTGCACCTGCTTCCTCAGCGCTGAGTGAGTGGCCGCAGCTCACCTCCCGCCACAAAGGGGGGCCTGGTCAGCGATGATTAACTCCAGAACACAATAGTCAACATCTGAGCTGCCTGTGTGCCAAGGAGCATGTTTTCCTTGTTTATCTTGCACAGTAAGTTTTTAGCATCGCTTTTTTTTACAAAGGCCATGCCTACTCCAGATTCCCAGACGGTGAGTCAGCTGTGGTCCCGGGTGAACCTCTGGACCCACGTGGAAACTTCACCCCGTGAGGGGTCAGGCAGGCTTGCCACCGGAGCACGTTCAGATTATGAAAAACAAACCTGTTTCCTACCACCACGCTTTTGCCTCGGCCAGCATGTAAACAACTCATGGAGGGCTGGCTGTCTGCACTAGCTGTGCTCTCTGCCTGTCTCTTCAGCCTCAGGGCTGCAGCAGCAGTGTCTGCTTTCCACCAGTGCTTGGCATTTTATCCTTATGGTATAAAAGCATTATTACCCTATTTTAACTTTTGATCAATCTATGAACATTACAGGGCTGTCATTTTAATTCCTAAGCCTTCCAAGCTCTCAGTCTGACGCAGAAGGTGAGGATGTGCTGTCTCCAGCAAAACCCAACAACAAGAATAGGCCTCTGAGGTCATGAGCAGACAGCTGGAAATTAGAGCAGCCCTGAGGCTAAGGAAATTCAGAGGCAACAGAAAGTTTTAGCTAAGCAAGAAAAAAGTTCAACATTTAAAGGGTGTACTACAAGGACATTTGCATCCCATAGCATTTGCCATCCTAATAAGTGGCTTGTTAGAAGTGAAGAATATGCAGGTGATATTTTGCATCACCTTCCCACTACTCTAGCATATTGCAGTGAAATATGAAATTCCCTCTTGTTAGAACAACATGGAAAATATTCTTTACGGGTATCACATTTTGCTATGAAATGGGGAAGAGTTGTCATGAAAACAGAACTTCTTATCATGCTAAACTGGCCCCAAAATGCTATTTACATCTTATGAGTAACCTTTGTAAGATTCAAGGCAGATCAGAAAGTGAGATTGTTTGCTCTTCTGCTTATGCTGTTGTGGGCTTTTGCTCTATCCTTCAGCCTGGGTTTGTGTTATCTTCACAGCAGTGCCATGTTATGAATCTAACTGTGTGCAACACCACATAAGCCAAAGCCAGGTATCAGTGCCATCTCTGTGTCTGTGATGTTGCAGTAGTGCCACCCCATGAAGTCCAGCCCAGGTCTGCTCAGTGCTACTTGGCCTCAGTGTCCTTCTACCTTTGTTCTCTGACCCCTTGTTTATCTTTTCAGAGCTTGCCGTGTGTTATGAGTTGGGTTGAGGAAAGTGGTGATGTGGTGGGAATAGGTCCCTGGGGATATGAAGGGCTAGAGTCCCTGGGAGAAGGGTAATGTAAACGAATCAACCTCCTTGGGGCACCCATGCATTTCATAGTCCCACCATTCACATTTTCTGGCCTACCTTCTCTTACGACCTCTTCCCCAAAGCTAGCCAGATGCTGTGCTGGCCTCCATGCCAGAATGATTTGCTTCATGGCTCTGGCCCCAGTCTGAATTTCATGCAAGTCAAAGTGGCAGGAGAAATCTTCCTACCATAACTCCTATGGACCTTGAAGTACGCATGGTTTAGAAGGAAACTGTGAAGACCAAGCTTGTGTAGCATTTAAATTATTGTTTGTTGATTTACCCTCCTTCTAATTCCACATCAGTTTTATAATTCCTATTTATTAAAGAACTAAATATAATGAAAGTTTTGTCTGAGCTCAGTGAAATTTTGTTTGGTTTCTTTCCACCATCTCTTACAGGTTAGTCTGGACCTTGGTGAAAGGTGTGAGCTGCAGGCTGGGAATGCCAGGAGTTTTCCACACAATGCCCACAAAGTCTCTGAGACTGATTATGTCGCAGCTTGTTTTTAAATAATGTCAAAATGGAAAAAATCAAGCCCTCAGTCCACATACTGAGCCCTTCTTTGCAAAGAGAGGACCTTTATGAGGAAGCCAGCATTAATGGTGCAGTATCACAAGTATCCAGCTACTTGTGTGATGGGCATACATATCACCCAAGGTTTCCCCTGTGGAAAATCATGATTTCCATCTCCAAGGCTCATTCACCCCAGAAGTTTTTCATTTTATAAATGAACATATGGTTTAATTTGAAGTCATGGTATGGAGCCTAGCTTGTTGAGTGGTTGTTTTTAGAAAGCATTGATAACATATGTGGGATAGTGGAGTTTTGTTTTGGTTAGAGGTTTTATGGAGGATTTTTGTTTCTTGACAAGTACAGCAACACAAGCTGGATGGATTAGAGCACCTCAGACATGTCATCGTTTATATTGTCATGGACTGTCACAATGATTGGTGTTGAGAAAGGATGTGATGAAATGTTTATGTGGAAAGCTAATCACTGTTTTGTATTTTTTATTGACACGTTGCATGGTATATGCTATGCTGCTTTTGTGGGGGTGGGAGAGTGGGTTATTTTGCTTTTAACTGTCTAGCTCTTACAGTTGGTCTGATTCTGCTCTTGCTGCAAACTTTGGGCATTTTACCACACTGGCAAGCAGGCCTGGAGCCAATATGTCTACAAATGCAATAACAGAAGCCCCAAGTCTACAATGAGCTCTGAGCAGAAGAAATTCCATCTCCATATATGAGATCTTGCTCTGCTGCAAAACATGTCAGCATTAAGCCAGATTTTGTGCAGAGCAGCTATATAAGAGCAAAGCTTCTTTAATTTTGAGGTACTGCTTTAATACTAATATGTCAGCTGCTCTTTTCCAGTCTAGGAAGCACATCTGGGCTCTTGGTACAGTTTGCCTCACTAAACAGTGGCATTAAGCTCTAGCTCCACCTCTTTTCCTTGGAGAAAACAATTTTCTATGTTCTCCACCATGAATGCAAGGGTTAAGGGTCAGCAGACCACTGGGCCTATACTAAACTCAAAGAAAATATAAAGGAGATCTATTTTATTTATTAAAAAAGTGTAACTGCATTTTTTCCCCCATGCCAATCTGATCCCAAACTGGATGTGCTCCACATTAAAAAAAGGTGAGGGAGTGTTTTAAAAACAGCTAGAGTAATGGCATTCACCCCAGACAGAGGTCTGCCGCCCCAGATATGGTACACAAAAACCCCAAATTGTTTTCCCAATGTTGGTCCTTCACCCATCTCACCTGGTTAACCATGCCAGCAAATCCACTAATCAGAGGATATGGGAGCAGACTCTTAGGCTTGGGAGGGTGAATTTCCTTTACAGCATTTGGCTGGAGGGATGATGCTTGCTCTAAAGACTTTTTTTCACAGAAGGCTGTTAAGGCAGTCCCTGGGGTGTGAGAAAACAGGAGGTGAAACCCAGCACAAAGGAACAATAACAACTGCACACAGCTTCTGCCTTCTTTCACAGGGAAGAAAGTGGGGGAGGGGGGAGGGAAGAAGGAAAAAGTGCTTGACTTTCACATAACTTCCACCTCCTGGCTTTCCCTCAGCAGTTCCCCAGACAGTGGAGAAGGCTGAATTTAAAATGGAGCCTAAGAGATGCCCTGGAGCATATTTAAGCCTTTGTTACTTGTTCTTGTGAAGATCTGTAGTTTGTAACATGTAAGAGGCAGTGGACATACTATTGGCCTCTCTCTTCCCCCATCTCATCCTACATTAAGGGGATATGGCTTCAGATGCATGTCATTTTATACCTAGAAAAGAAATAGGGACTGAAATTATGTCTTCATCAAGCACAGAGAGGTGCGACTAGCCTGTGAGTTAATGTCCAGGATTACTGGAAACATTACCTAAAATAATGGTTTTGTAAAACCCACTTATCAAAGGATAAGATGCCTGCAACTTAGACATTGTCGAAGATTAGACTCCAACACTGATGCATCCTGCTGTGAGGAAGCAGTGGGACAACAATTAGGAAAGTGAGCTGGCAGTGAGTACAAGCCATGTCACAGCCATGTTTCTGCAATTTAGTTTGTCCAGCTAGCCTGAAACCTTAGTCAAAGCAGCCTTCTTTGATAAAACAAAAGAAGAGTCAACTTGGTGTATATTTCAAATCATGCAGTATTTCTTCATAACAGCTTCCTAATATAAATGAAAGTAAGCAATTTTCATAGATATGGTTTCTCACTAGTTGTCTTGGCATAGTTCTCTATGCCCACTTTGTTTTGATATGTCTACATGGGTATCATTTTTCACATCTGGGGTTTAGATTTCTGTATGTATGTGTATAGAAATTGTGTTTAGAGTCTAGACTGAAATTCAGCATTGAAACAGGAAAAAAAATTCCAACTGCATTTTCTCCTCTGCCTCACCTCTTCAACTGCACTGCTCAGACAAGTGAACACTTTTGCTCAGTGTGAGTTATTCACTCCCTGCTTTACCTTTGCTTCCAGTGAGATGAACCTGATGCAGACCTCACATGCACAGATCCCCAAAATTTTATTATTTTATTTACAAATAAATTCTGCACCATTTATAATTTCTCTGGTATGTTTAGTCCTAGTTTACCTGATAAAAGGGATTTACAAGCATGACACAATGAAGGAAACACAGCTGTGCACCCAGATTTTCCTTTATGCATCACTCTGAGGATGACTAACGCTTGCAAGCATAGTGACAAATACAGAAGGCTACCTTGAAGAGTGTGCAATTATGTTATGAACAAGGGATATGCTATAGATAAGGCAGAGTTTTTAAATTAATTTTTTATGGCATAATGTAAAACAAATAAAGATTTTTTAAGATACAACCTTTTATTTAGTTACCATGTTACCCACCAGAACCTCCTAATCAAATAGCAGCATACTGAAGCTCTCAAAGGAAGAGTAATGCTATGCGTCTCCAAGCATATGTCTCTGTGCTCACTGGATTAAATTTGGCAATTACAAAGAAATACTTTGGCTTCAGAGATGGCTCTGATACTGGAGAGATTTGCACAGCATTTAGGAAAATCATGAGGACTTGCAAATCATTCTGTAACGTGTTCAGGAGTTCATGGATAAGAGTGTTCTTTGGTTTAAGTATCTAAGACTCGAAAGCCAGAAACAATTGCCATGTTTGTTGGAGTCGCAAAACTTCAAAGACATTAAATTTCCAGAGTTCTCTTCTGCCAAAGCACTTTACTAAGTATGAAGCAAGGATGAACTCCCCAGTATACTGTGATATGGCTCTGAGTTGTCCAGAACAGAAAGTGTCTAGGTGGCCATGGGAACACCTGGTGCTCAGAACCTCTCATAAGAAGTGTGCATTTATGTGGGAACTGTGTTTCCTTTTTAACGAATGCAACAGTCAGCAAAGACAGGAACTGAATATCCAGCTCATTCAGAGTAACACTTCATTTGTCTATTATGTTACAGATATCTCCTAAATTTATGATTCAATTTAGGAGATAATTTCAATGAAATTGAATGTTGTGACTGGATAATAGACAGCTGCTGAAAGATAAACGCTGTAGAGAAGAGCTATATTTTCAGAGGAAAAAAATGGTTTTTTAATGATGAAAGTTTCACTCCCTTACAGGTATTACTATTATACCATCTGAGATAATATTATTTGTGCAATGTGATAAATTATTTTCTTCTAACCATAATAAGTGAAAAGAACGTACTTGCTTTTATAATGCATTGTGTTTGATTAAAACCCAACATTCTGTTACCCAAAAAATGGAGCAAGTCACTGAAGACTTAGTCTGCATTTCAGTTCTCCAGATATTATAATTGACCTTCTTTTATAATTAATTATACAAGAGTTGTACAGATCAACATCTTAAACTACGTGAACCTGATTCTGAAGGAATCAGAAATGTTTGGTTTAGGATCTGAATACAACTTTTGATGGCTAACACTGAGTTTATATATACTTACTTTGCAGTAAGTATACTGCAAAGATTGTATTAAAGGAAAAGAAAGGTTAAACACCAGGCAGGGGGGTTTCAAATTTCCAACACTTAAAACAATAAAAAATTAAATAGATCTGGAAAATGTAATTCAGACCCTTTCTGCACCATAAGTCTGTGCTTTTTTTTGTATTATAACAACTTGACCTCAATTGTCATTTGCCATCTTTTCTCCTTTCCCTTTCTCCCCCTCTCTTATTTGTCTTCCCTTTTGTTTTTTCCCCTTGTCTAATTTATCATTCTGTCTTTGCTTCCTTTCTTTCTTCCTCATCCTTTAGTATTTGCTGCAGGAGGCCCATGGAGTCTCCAGGGTCTCAGTTCTCATGTCTCAGCCCTATGACAGCCAAACAGCAAAATGGCAGATTCACAGTAGCTTCTGCCTCCCTCTCTCATAGGATAGGTACCCAGTCAGTTTGTTGCTATATTTAAAAAAAAAAAAAAAAAAAAGGAAAATTTTAGCCTTCAGTTAAGAATTTGAGGAGAATGTAAGATGCTTAGTGGTTTATGTGGGTGAATCTGACAGTGAGATTTTATCAAGCCTTGGGGAAACCAATGATTTATTATTTTGATATGTGGTAGGGCAAAGGCAAATGGAAACCCAGCCACTGTATGTGAATAGAGGAATCTGTATTTACAGATGCATATGCACGTGTAAACATATTAGCTAACAGCACACACAGTTTCAGAGCTGATCTGGAGGACAGGCTTCCAGAGTGACTGCTTTCCTAGATGCATTCACAGTGGATGTTTTATCATTGTCCTCACAAGCGCTGCTTGTTTTGTGACAGGTAACTGCTTGTCAGTGGACATTATCTATTGTGAAAACAATCTTGAAAGCATTGTGAACAAATTCTGAGCTGACTAAACTCACCAGTTTACATTGGAAGAATATCTTGGATTAATGCTTGTCAGGTCACATGCAAATAGGACACACTGGCAGCAGGGGAGATGGTTATTCTCACACTACTGAAGTTTAGTTTGTGGAACTGATAGACTGCATGTATCACATGATCACAGAATCACTGAATGATTTGGGTTAGAATGGACCTCTGGACATCATCTTGTCCAAACCTCTGCTACAGCAGCTTCACCTACAGCAGATTGCACAGGTCATGTACCAGGAACCCATGACCATTAGTTGCAAGCAAAGATGAAATGATATCCTCCATGACTGCAATAAAGGCAGGGTTCCCTGGAATAGACCCCAGGCATATTTGTCTCAAGGACAGACCCAGTGCAGCTCATCATTCTGTTTACTGAACAGCTGCACTGGGCACAGGGCCATCATAAACAGCCCACTGCTGTGATAAAGCAGCTAATGGGCTGTGCCACACCTGTGGCAGATTTCACAACCTCTCTGGTAATATCTTGGTTTAGAGGTATCTGACTATTTTGTTATATTGTGGGTGTTGATGTCAGCACTCTGCAGATATTGAAGGAATGCTGTGACTGCTATACAACCGTTACTGGGACAGCCACTGAAGAATTAAAGGGTAGATGACAGTCCAAAGCCAGCCAGTCTTGCACATAGATGCACCCAGATGTCCTGGAGGTGCCCTAGGAATGTGAAGCATCAACAAGAGAAATCACTCCATGTTTGGCACTCTATGACTGGAACAGAGCTTGAAAGGGCCTAAAGAGCAAGGAGAAGCTTGGGACTCAGAAATGTAACAGGCAGAGCTGAGCATAGCTAGCCATTGTGCCTCCACTTTCAAAGTATAAATCCACATTTTTTGAGTATGTTTGGGTCAGCAATGCAATAGCTGTGCATGGATTTACATTGACAGGAAGGAGTGGAAGTATTGCCTACATTAGACACTTCACTGAATCATACAACATTCTGAATTGGAAGGGTTCCAAAAGGATCATCAAAACCCAGATCCTGGCCCTGCACAGGACAGCCCCAAGAATCACATCTTGTGCCTGAGAGTGTTGTCCAAATGCTTTTTCCAAACTTCACTTCAAGGCAACTACTAAAATATTTACAGGCCTGCCACATTAATGATTTTCACCATAAGTGGTTAAGAGTATCCTGTAACAGTATAAGTAACCTGTAACAGCATCTGTTGCTTTCAAATTCTCCACATAATATGAGATTTTTCTTGGTATGGACTTGCTTTCACATTAAACACCATAAGGCCTCAAAGTCCATGTAGATATTTGGTTGCCTTCTCAGCCAATCAGTCAGACAGAAGCATATTGTGCCTGATGGCAGTCATATAGTCAATGAAAGGAAAAAAGAAAGATCGCAGCTGTTTACTTACTTTCCTTTGTGTTAGGTTTACCTGGCCTGATGGGAATGGTTATGGGACTATTTCAATTAAAAATCAGACTGCAGAACAAATTTTTTGCTACCAAAATCCAATGCAGGTTTTTCTGAGCATTATTATTATTATTATTATTATTATTAATATACAGTATTATGAATGTTGTATGACAGCTTGCAAAAGTACACTTGAGTGTTTCTCAGTATCAGCAGGGCTTATGGACAGACTCATGATAAGACTTCAGTAAAAAATCTTAAAATACAAAACCAAGTAAATCAGTGGAAAGATATATACAGCTTGTGGTTTTTATCCTTTTTACATAAGAAGTCAACTATAACACAAATATTTCATTTGTGGCTTCATCCAGTGGGTCCCACATGCTGTGTACAGGGCACAAAAGGTAAATCAAAAATTAAAAAATCTAGTGTACTTTCCCCCATGATTTGGGATTATATGGGATTTGTTTTCTCAACTTGTTTACATTCTTTGTCAATCTTTAATGGCCATATAATTTCATATGGATATAATAAGATGCCTAAGCATCTATGAAAATATTCTGATTTCTATGAAAAGAAAAATAATGTGTAATTTACTAAAGAACACCAAAGGGAAGAGCCAGAGCTTGAAAATTATTAATAAAAAAAGGGTCTTTGGAGATTGCAAGCACCTCTGTCAGTAAAGGGGCTTAATGTTTTTGTTTCTTCTTCAGTGCAGTGAAAGCAAATGATTTCTATGGGGAATATTCTTAATTCAGTACTGCATAGTCTATTACCTAAACCAATAGTGGTTTTTAATGCAATGCAGTCAAGATATTTATAGGAGTTTCATTTTTTCATAAAGTTTTCTGCAAAGAAACAAAATTATGAGGAATGAATAATTCATATGTTTCACCGGGAAAGGGACACATTTCATTTACTTGTAAAAGTAAAAAAGAACGTATGTTGTAAAGTAGCCTGTGTAATATTGGATCAAATTCAGTGCTATTAAAAAATGATGTGAATTAGAGGCCTAAGGTTCAGAAAAGAAAACCACTGAAACTGGACAGAAAAAACAACTTTGAGGTCTGCTAGAGAAGAAGGAGAAGACTGGAGGATGTGGTTTAGAAAGTTTTGTTGAAATATTTTCTGTCAATGAGAACAGGGAATTCTCTTTTAGAAATGTGTAAGCCAATATTACTCCTTATCCACTTCAATCCATCAAAATGGTTCTGTAATTACAAAATTTTCTAAGGAGGTATTGTGTTTCACAACCTACAGAATTGGATCTTTTCAGTTCTTTTATATTGTAGATTTAGATACTGAGATTATAATTGTTCCTTAATATTTTATTGGGTTAAGTGCTCATTGTATAATAGGGTAAATGAAGCTGGAAGGGAACTCTCAATATCAGCTAGTCCAGCCTCCCTGCTCCATACAGGGCTGTTTTTAAAGTCAGAGTAGGTTTGCTCAAGGCTTTGCTCAGCTGAGCTATGAAATTATCCAAGGATCAAGATTCCACAGCCTCTATGGCAAAACCATGATGATATCATAGTAGTATTCCAAGACACACCTTTTTTTTTTTTTAATATGTGGGGCTTGTAGATGAATTTTAACTTTAAATCCTGTTTACATGCCACCTAGAGCTGTACAAGTCCGGAATTTCTTGCTTTTATGTCCATGTGTAGAATGTATTCCAGGTATTTTCAGAATTTTAGTGATGTGTATGGGAAAGACATATCAACAGACAAAAAATAGAATCCCCTAGGAAGCCTTTGTGTACAGCAATATAATGCTGAATACATTGCTGTAATGCTGAATAGGTTTGTTATTGCTTGAAAGTGTTTATAATTATTAATATAATAACTATGCCAAGTATTGCTCCTATGGAATAAGTACATTACTTTAAGTCCTTCTCGTCTTCCTAAGGTAGTAATTAAAGTTTAATTTCAATAGGCAGTTTAAGAGAAAATGCTAATTTTTCATTCTTTTTCTTTTTTTCCTAAAACAAAGTGAAAAAGTCTTTTTCTCCCATAAGAATCCATGATTGCTACAAATCTGGGAGACTACGAGTCCCTTAGTTGTCTAAATTCACTTATATTAGCAAAGCTTTGTCTCACCAATGTATAAGTGGTGAAGAGGAATCTAGATTATTCCTCGAGAAACAACATTTTTGATATTTGAAATAATATGTTTATCTTTGAAAGATGGTCTGCATAATTGTAGACAAAGATTTGGAAAGTCTGTTTTGGAGGTGAGGAGGGAAGTCAAACCAAATCATGGTGTGCTCTGTAGGCACTGATGAGAAGCTAAAGCCCAAGGAGTGGTGCTGTGGATTTTTATTTTATTCAGGGTGGAAGCGATATTTAACTATCTAGTCTTCCTTCTGCTGAAAATATCAAGTGTGGAGAAGGTGACGAGTGTGGTTTTTAGTATCCACCCTAAATTAAATTCGCAAGATTAAAATGTACTTCGATGTGCATGCAAAATCTCCTACAAACAGGCAGTGCAGTCTGAGCACTCTTTCTTCTGATGCCAAAGAAGACCAGAGTTACACTACTTTCCACCCAAGAAAGAATTTAACTTGATAGTGGTGGGTTTGGTTTTTCTGGTTTGATTGTGGTTGGTTTTGTTTGTTTAGTTGGTTTGTTTAGTTGGTTTGTTTGTTGATTGGGAAGGTTTTTTACTTGTGTTTTTTTTTTTTTAATTTTAAAGCTGCTCTGTTACTGTGAAACCCTAATGGGCTTCCTATCACTCGAATAGCCAGAGTATGTGATGTTATCCGTTGTGAAAATGTTATTAATTCACTGTAACAATAAACTATGACTATCTGTAGTGCATGCTGCATGTTGAAATTTATATGTTTGTTAATAATGTGGGATTTTTATCTGCCATCCTTTGTTTTTTTTTCCAAACAGCTTTTCATGAAAATTTCAAGTGTCTCCTACCCAGTAACAAGTCAAAATGCCTTGTTTTCCTATCATATATAGTGTAAGGAATAGTCTGCACTTCTTCCTTCTCTTTTTTTTTAACGACTACAGTTGCTACTTGAAAGCTCTATTTGCTTTCTTTTGAGAAAGCACACAAAAATACAAAACCCCTTAAAAATGAAGAAGTCCTTGTTAGTGAAACAGACAAAGATGGTAATTATCTATTGACAATAGCATGATCTATTCTGCTAAATAGAAATTTGGATTATGTATCTTTCTGTCTGTATTTAGAAAGACATTGACCCAACCCCAACCTTTGCTTCAGTTTCCTGAAGGATAGATTTCCTTTATCTTCATTTCAGTGTCTACACAAACTGTCCAGCCTGGCCTGTAACAAGGGAAGAATTTCCTTTGTACTGGTGCTATGAAAATGAATTTGAAAGAAGTGGCCATACAATTGCTTTGAATTGTCCTCCATGAATTTGAGACTGAGCTCCCAGATTTCCATCTGAGATGTCCTGGGGAAAAAATACGTCCCAGGAGATCTACATTTTTCAGGTTTACAACACAAGCGACCTACCACGGCTTATGCTATTGAAACAATATGTTCATTCCCTTGAAGAACAGTGCATGTCAAACACTTCAGACCTGCTGTGCAGATGATGTATTTGATAAGATGATTTGAATGCAGGGTTTAGCATAACACAAACATGTAAATATTTGTTATCTGGAAAACATAGCAAAGTCATCCACTTTCACTCAAAGTATGTGAAATGAAGTCTCTAATGTCAGACAGGAAAGAAGGTATTTTTTACCACATGACATCAGTCCGATTCATCTCTTTGTGAAGACACTTGCAAAAATCACACTGGTGTCAATTACAGATGACTACTTGTGTATTGCCTTCCACAAGAGGAACATGAGCACAGTTTCACTAATTAAGCCAGTAGTGGTTGTGAAAAAAGATATGTATGTTCCTTTCAATGTAATAATATCAATATCCAATATCCATAAATTCATCTGAGTATAACGGTCGTTCTTGTTACCAAAAGTTTGTTATTCTTTCTGTTGGTGGTTGTTTTTTTTGTTGTGGGTTTTTTTTCACTGACAAATATTTTACAATTTTCAACAAAAAGAAAATGTACAGAGTAATTTTTCCTACAATCCCCCCAAAGGATTTCTAAAAGGAACGCAAAATTCAGAGGAAAATTACCTGAATAACCTTCACTATTCTGCCAAATGTCTTTACTGTGGCAAACAGTAAATGCCAATATGCACTCCAGCAAAAATATAATATGGTATTGATTATTAGAATTCCATGAGCAGAGGAAAACCCTATGCTGCATTATACTCTTCACAGGAAATTTCTGGAAGATTTATAATGTTTTTTATACACTTAATCCAAAGCAGCTGATTATGACTATACAACAATAAAGACCTAGGCACTAAAAATATTTTAACAGGAGTTTATACTCCAATTTAACAAATCAATATTATTTTCAAGTACCTCATGTATTAATTATGGCATGGCTTCTTGTCTTTACAAGGGTTTGAGAGATAGTACAGTAAGAACTCAGCCTGTCAGGCTTCTCAGGTTTGGAGGAGGAGGGAAGCAGGGGAATGCTTAATAAAACTTGCCATCTCCCTGAATTTAACTAGAGTTTTACATCTCTGCCACAAATATAACCCTTTTGAGGACATACCGTCCCAAGACGAGGAAAGGGAGGAAGGGCCTACCTTTTCTGCACAGTACAGCTGCTATGGATTCTGCTGTTGGTAGGGAACGGCCTCTGTCACTCACCAGTCCCCTGCGTTGTGTGATCTTGTATGGGCAGGGATTCTTGTATGAAATCAGGTAAAGTGCAGAGGAAACCAGTATCTCTCAACTGTGTCATAGCTAAGATGACTTATTTCTCTAGGGAAAACAACTGCATATATGCATACATAAATTTATCTGGAGCTAGAATAAAAATGCATTGAAAGGGAGAAAATATACTCCTGTTTTATTATCTTCTGCTACTGGGAAGCCATTCCTTTGACTCTTTAGCATTTACGTAGAGGTGGACATGTCCTTTATCTTCTGAAACATCTTTTTGCTACAGAGAGATTTCTTGAATTTGTTCTGGTGTTCAAGTTCAATTGACTATTTGATCATTCGTTGTGTTAGATCAGATGTATTTAGATCCTTGATCTTCAGGCAAATCATGAGCGAGCACAGGACCAATGTCTATTCACCAGCTTACTTGTGTCTGTTAACGTGTGATTACTTGTTGCTGCATATCCACAAAGCCATGGCATGTCATTTCACTTCTGTGTTTTCACTTGCTCAACATATCCTCTCCTGATACCTAAATTTAGAGTCAGTAAGAATTCATTCCTCAACTTGTATCGCTGACAGGGTAGACAGTTCTGTGATATTCTCTCTGATATGCAGAACCCTGCACAAGACAGAGAAGTCATTAATGTATTAAACTTAACAAGATGACAATTAATGGAGAACATTAATGGCTTTTTGGATGTGTTTCAAGTTTACATTTAAAATATGAGCATAAATTATTTTGCAATCCGAACTGTTGTCTGTACAAATTTCCTAATTGGGACTGAGAGCTACTAATGATAATGATCTGATATCAAGTCACTGATGCCAGGTTGGATTTTGTAAAGGGATGAGCACTCTGCACCAAATTCTGCAAGTGCTTCTTGTGCACAGGGCTAAATTTAAACCACATGAATAATTCCATTTAGACAAAGATCTTTCTTGTGCTCCCAGGTTGAACAGGTACTTTGCTTCTTTTGCAGGAGCATGCAGCTCTTTTAGTAGTTTTTCACCCACAACAATTTAATCATCTTATTCAATATCTTATTGCTTGGCTCCTAGAGAAGTCACTTAGACCAAAGACCCTTCTAAAGCTTCTTTCTTTTTCTGTCTGTTTAACTAAAGCTCCATTTTTTCGAACTGCTGCAACTGCTGCTGTGCCAAAAAATGTGTTTTGGATTAACTTGACATTATTTAAAATCGACTTCCTTTCAGCAAGTTAGAAGACGCCCAAAAGAAGCCATGCTGAAAACTAAGTAGGGATTTTGCATCAGGTTTAAATTAGACTTACATATCCAAACAACCTTCTTGAGTTTTCCTGTTATCACACATCACCAGAACCATGTCTGTCCTGAAGTGGGATCGCACAAGGAGAGAGGAATCACAAGCCCACTGTGTCTGTGTGTTTTCTCTTAAATATGGGATATATGTTACATGATAAATTTAAACCTAAATTTATTTTGTTGCAATTTAGGTGTAGTCAGATTATTTTGAGTTTGCCATGATTATTAATCCACATCTGCCCATTACAGTGATCAACCTGAAAAAGCTCAAATGTTGCCAAACCGTGGCAGCTAGTTCACATGTCTCATAAAATATTTCTAGGACCCATTTCTGCCACATTCATGCAAGTTTCTCATATATACAAGTCTTATCTTGCATCATGTGATCATGTAAGTATCAGTAATGGCATCACAAACAGGGGAGCAGGTGGCCAAACTTAGCACAAATCCAGCTGTGGGGAACCCGACCTAGTGAAATTTAGTTTATCTGAAGTCTAGTTTATGAATGCTCTGGCAAGACTGCTAATGCAGTTCTGCACATATGAATCTTACATCTGTGGCCTTCTGCCTCTTATGGTGAAAAGGAACATAGACCACAGCACAGAAAATAAGTTTAGGAAAGTTCTTTGCAAGAAAAGTGCATTCTTGCTTAAACATGTCTAGCACCCTCTGCCCAACCCAAAACCACAGAGGCCAAGTGACAAGAAGATCTCCCTCTCTAAAGACATAATGAAGAGCTATATTAACAAGGCAATAAAAAAAGTTTGTAATAAATTAACAGCTTGGTTTTCTCAGGGAACATAAAATTTTTTCCTCAGTTTCAGCCCATTCCACCCTTTGCACTAAAATGGTCCCAAGGGCTGGCAGTTGCATGGTCCTGTGGGGAAGCCATACTCTCCTTGTGGGAGGTCTGTGGAGGATGGTGCCCACCCATGGCATGAAATACGCATTGTCTGTCATCTCCACCCATCCACAGTGTTGCAACAAGGAGCCCAGAAATCTTACTTAATACCTCCCTGTTTGTGTGTAATTTCGTCCTGTTTCTACAGAAACAGAATGTTAACATCATCCTTGCAAAGATAAGAAAGCATCAGGCTGAACCATGACATTCCCTTCCATACAGTCATTTTGTTGTGGCTCCATGTTAACAAGTCGCAGGATCCTAAAGAGCAGCAGATATGGAGTTCATATTCTCATGCTACTGGTTAATTGTTCACTACATATCCAATCCAGTAGACTGAGCCTCTTGATAGGGAATTTCTTGGTGTAAAGATGTGTGCATGCACACTTCCGCAGGCTTGTGCACAGACATAAGGTGTGCACGTGTGTGTTGAACAGCCCCCTGTGATGTTTAACCGTGCATTTGCCGGAGTAAATGGTGCTCACACAGTTCCAAAGCAGATGTAAGTCACCCATATGCTGTGCTTTTTTATCTTTAAACAAGATTTACTGTAAAAATATGTGCAGTATGAGAGGGTGATGTTAGCTTACCTATTTATCTCTACTGGGACATGGATTTTTGCCTTGCTGTACTTCTTTGTGAGCCTCCTGGTAGAAGATTCATTACCATTCACTGAGATAATAAACAGTTTCTGTTCTCCGGTCTTGTTATCAATTTCTATTATATTTTTTGAATAAATTATTTTTTATTCATTGATAATCAGCCTTGTAAAAACAATTTTGCATAACCAGCACAATAAAATGAGATACCCACTATAAAAATTTTACAAGAAATATCTGTTCCCTGCCCTTTGATGGATTTTCTTCGTATCTCAAGGAAACATTTTGAAACCAGGTCCTTTATACTAGCTGCCCAGAAGCCAGATACACAAGCACCCATCTATCTGTCTGTCTCTCTAGCTAGCTAGCTTTTTATCTTCTGTTTGCTTACTGAAATATTTTTCCTTGGATAGTTTATTTTCTCAGCAGTAATTTGCAACATCTGAAACAAAGAGAATATAGGCTTAAATGGGCTGTTATCCAAACTTTCCCAAAAAAGGACACACTAGGAAGTTTTCTTTAAATGTTCAGATCCTCGACACTTCATATTCTCTGAAAAAAAAAAAAAAAGTAAGTGAAAAATGAACAAGTCATGGATTTTCAGTGCTCTAATGACTTATACTAATGTATTCCTTCATCTAAATACAGATTTCCATTTAAAATTCAGTATGCAGGGGTATTATGAATTCTAGCTTAATAGATTCCAAATAATTGCCCTTTAGAAATGATGAATAGCTGTTTAAAGCCACTGATAAGAATATACTATTTCTCCCGTAACAATGGACCTTCCACATTAACTGTATCATATATGCTTGACTTTAGTTTATTAATTTTTTTTATTGATATGCAAACTACAAGCTGATGGCAGATGGCAAATAACCCCTCACTCTAACACCAAAATCCTCCAAAAAAAGCCTTGTCTCTGCTACACTTCTTGTAGGGGGACAAAAAGGAGAGATAAGAAGATAGCTTTTATATTGAAGGCAGGCCACTGAAATGCAGATGATGCCATTCTCTCTTGTACTCTGTTTTTAGATTTGCTGGCATAAAAAGAATAAGATATAAGGTTGAATTAATGACCAGATTTTGCAGAACTTCAATTCAAGATGCTTTCTCTGTGCTGTTCATGCTATCTCTGACTGGCCTTTAAAACAACTATTCTAGACTTGCTCTTTCAGTTAAAAGACAAGCATCCAGAAATACCGAATTTAAAAATACATTATTCATATATTAAATATAGGACTGACCTGACAAAAAATTTCACTTAACGGAACTGATGGTTTCTTCATAACATATGAAACCCTTTGAAAACACCAAACAAAATAGATAAGTGCATCTGCAGTTGAATTTGCAGTTGGCATACAACATAACACTGGAAGTTTCTGAGGTTGCATGTGTTTTGTGTGCTAAATATACCTGCTGTACTTACATGCAGCACTTGAAAAAATATAAAAAAAATGTGAATCTATTAGAAAACTAACATTTTTTTGCTTAAAATCTTGGTGGAAGGTGTGTGTTGTAAAGTGTTATCTCAATTATTTAAGGAGATGTACAAAGACAGTGGACAGTAACAGTGGTTTTATCAAACAAGGGGGTAATGCTGAAGTTATAGCATAGTGTCATATATAACTAAATGGGATTTCACTGCATAATGGTTGGGTTATACCAAGCTTTTGGATTACAAGCAGAAATAAAACATGGATGAGAAGTGAATATATATGTTTATATTGCATTAAGAAACCAGTATTTCCTATTATGTGCACGTTGTGCAACACAAAATCCTTGTACTAGTGCTCACTTGCTCTCTCTGCCCATATGTGACTTCACGTAATTGCAGTTCTGTACAGAGAATTCATCTCAGCTAAATTTTTGCTGCTAGAAAAATATTTTCCAGTGCACTTATCTGCTAAAGCTAACAGCAAAAAGAAAATGTCTTCATTCTTTCCTGGGGGTTAGAAAGTTACTGTGTTGTAAAGATTTGTTTTTCATTGCCATGTTTCCTACCTACAAGCAACGTAAATTTCCAATTAATTTCTCTTGGCAAAGTTAGCAGCACCACAAGAGGTCCTAAAAGTGGGTTAAAGCAGTTTTATGTCTTAACCAGAGTTGCATCTATAATGCTTGGCTCTGGTTCCTTTAGCTTTTTTTTTTTTTCTATAGGATCAGGGCAGTTACCCCCATCTCAAGGCCTTTTCTTCCTCCCTCTGGGATAGGCTGCCTTCTCCACACACCGCTGGTACCCAGAAAAGAATGGTTCTTCTGTTTGTCTGGCTGACTGCATATTGCATCCATTGCTCCATTCAGCCTGTCTTTTCAGGTCTGGTAGCTGCTGTACAACTTAGCTTTTGTGCTCCACTGCCAGGCCTTTTCTGAAGCCAGACGCTTTTTGAAAAGAGGGTATATTTGCATAAACAATAGCAAGTGAGGAGGTCTGCTGGAAAGAAAATCAAAATTCAGCTGAGCAAATCTTCCTGAACGACTCATTTCTTGCAACCAACACCTCCTATCGTTACCATCTGTGTACTAAATTATGGCCGAAAACGTTTGCCACTCTCCCTTTTCGCTTGCTCTTGTGTACAGATTCCTCGTATCAGCTGAAGTATATTTTGTTTTCAAATTTAGGCTGAACAGAGATCCTTAAACAGAATTCGGTCTATGCAATGAGGAAAATATGGTTCTGTTAAATAAGGAACAGAAGGCCAGCCATGCATCAGCTAGCTTGCAACCCAGATTGGATTTGTACTGAAGTCTCATCAAAATGCGTATCTGAAACAAGATCTACCCATCAGCTTGCTGATATTTCAGGTCAGTGATGGCAGGGCAGCTTTATCAGAACAGTGCAGGGAGAAGAAGGCTTACTGCTGTGGCTGATAGCTGAAGGAATCATTCTGGAAAATATGTGTGCTTAAATTAAATCTTGAGTGGCTTAAGATATTGGATATACTGAGTGCATGTGTGCATGTATCCACATAAACACAAAAATAAAGAGTTCATACATATGTATACATGAGTGAATTCATGTACATTTCTATGCACAAGCAAACATACACACTTGGCCTGTGCTGCAACCCCTCTGTGCATTTACAATATTTTACACATGGGGATGAAAATAATAACCCTGCAAAAAAGCAGACAGGCAAACCAAAAGTAGCCACATGGAAAAAAGGAAGAATAGACTCTCAAAAGCCACTGCTCAAATCTCCCACTTACTTGCATTTTTTATTCAAATATCTAGGTAGGTAATGCATCTATCACTATTTCATTAAAATGCAATCTTAATTTTGTTTTCTTGCTCAGATCCTTTGGATATATTTAATAACAATATTTAAAATGTGTCTCCCTTCCTGCATTAGGTCTGTACATACAGTATCTTCTGTTTTGCACTGCCTATTAAACCACACTCATCTGTCAGAAAAATGGTGCCTATGGATGCGTTCAGCATACAAATGCGCCACAGATGAGGGGTTCTCCTTCTGCACTGCTGCCTTGATCACTGCCCACTTTCCAAGCCCTAGTGTCAAGAGGACTGGGAGAAGCCAGATTGCCTCCCTGTGTTGGCTCCATCCACAGGTTGAAACAAGGTGCACATTGGATTTTTGTGGGCATCTTTTATTGGTCTGGTTTCTTCTGGTTCAAACAGAAGGTTCATGTCTTTTCACCTACAGACAGGGACCCTACCAAATGGGTTCCCAGGTGTCTGAAACAGCCTCTTGCCATGAATTTGAACTACATTTCTGTCATGGGACTCCAGTCACACTTGCATGTCACCCTGAGGAGGTATTCAAGCAGACAGGTAGCAGAAAACTGGAAGGAGATATATTCACTGCTTCATATAATTTCCAAGTCCCCTATAAGATGTGGAGCTTTAAAGTGGCCTATTTCATACAGCACTGGAAAATGAAGGTAAACAAAGATCTTTTAAGGAAGGCTTAGTACTAGTAACTCTTTTTACCAGATTTCATTTTGAGAGAATCATCCCTATAAGGTATTTGCCATTTGTTACATGAGAAAAGCTGCTACACAAATAGCATATACAAAACACATGCACTAGGATTTAATAGGTGTAATAGAAATAAGAAAGCCCAGTACATAAAACTTGTAAATATGGGTTCATTATTCTGCTATAGCATCCATCATAAATCTTTATTTTGAAATTAAAGGCATGGTCAGCACCGCTCACTCAAACCCTCTCCATATTAGTTTACAACATAAGCAACTGTATCAAGCAAAAGACAAAACAATAATGAAAATAACCAGAATTTAGTGCTCGACCAGTAAAATCCAAAATACCCGCTACATAAAATTGGCACTATGCCATAAAATTCTAAGCTCAGGCACCAGAGAGCATGTTTATCATCTGGCAGCTCCTGATTTTGCAGTAAAGGAGTGAGTCTTTTCTAAGCTCATTCTTCCGCACATGTTCCTGTTTCACCTCTCAAGGCCAAGCAAGGTCCTCTGTCTCCACAAAAGCCAGGCATGACCCCATTGAGACCTCACCCAGCTCACACTGCCCTGGCTGGTACTCTCACGTGTCCTCTCCTAGCAAGGTGTGAAACTGTGGGGGTGAAGCCACTGCAACCTCACAATGGTGTCAATAGGGAAACACCTGTATTGGTGTATTGGGCCTCAGATAAGCAAGGCATGTTGAAGGCAGTCTACCTTAGTCTCACTGAAGGCAACTGTTCATGTTACACCTGAGACATAAATAGGGAAACACAGGAGAAACACATTTCAACACTAGCCAGTGTCAAATCACTGGTTCAAAATATGGTATGCATATATATATAGTATGTATAACTGGTTGCTTTAGGACCAGTGACTGGGCTGCTTCTAGAAAATGACCCATGAGAAATAATGGGTTCTCAAACAAAACTTCGGAATATGTCAGTAAGAAAGCAGAACTTGCACTTGAGTGATTCGCAATTATGTGTCCTGCAGTTAATAGGCTCCGCATATATCAGCATATACATTAATCTAGGTGTTAATCTCTCTGTTTTTCTGAGGATTTTCTCTGTATTTCCTTCCCAATCCTGACCAGGAAAAAGAAAAATAAAACAAAAAAAGAAATAAGTCCACAGAAGAAATAATCATGTTTATATGAAAGGGATATTGCCTGATTAATATTAGCTGTAGGCTCATTATACTGCAAAAAAAAATTAGAGAGAGGGGAGGGTTGGAAGTAGGGGAGAAGGAAGAGTGAACTCTGTTGTTTGCAGAATGCATTTTTCATGGAATCTGCAAAACACTTTGGAGGGGGGTTTGCATGACTGGATTTTTTAATCCCCATAACTGGGAAATCAATAAGATAAATGGAGGAGAAATGAACAGCTAGTGGCCTCAGTCTTGATGATTCCAGGATAAATCCTTTTAATAAACATGAAACTGCAGTAGAGCAGAAACTCTAAGTCCTACTTTTGATTTAAAGATGTTTATCTCTCTATCTTCTACATTTCTCAGGTTTTATTCTCCTCGTATCTTTTCAATTTTATCTCTCTGGTTACCCATACGGTTAATTGTTTTTGCATTTATTCCTCAAAGATGAGGTATGCGTGTATGTACATAACACATTAATATATGCAAGCAGCAGGGACACACATATAGTTTGGCTTTGTAGTAGCTCCCAAGAAGACTTAATGGAAAATCACAATGTCATCCGATAGTCATTTTGCTCATACTTGACACATGCTGTTGTCTGTATGGCAGAATCATGTCTGTGGAAGGTATAAAAAAATAAAGGAAATGTCACTTAGGGAAAACTTACTTAGAGATAGATTTTGCTGGTGATAGCGGAGGCAAAGGGGCTGTTTAAAAAAAAATGAAACAAACTGCACTGGTTCCTCAGTATTAGGACTCCTTCACTAGTTAATCCATCAGAATTGGGAATTGTCAAGGCTTGTTTTACATACTAAATGTTTGATTAATTTTTACATTTCTACAATATCACAAAAAGAATTTGGAAGTTCAAGATTTAATATGCAGGCTCCCCTTTATATACACAGAGGGGGAAAATACATTTAGATCTCTCATTTATTTTCCAATTAACTGTTCTTTATCCGTGCATTAATATTACAGATGTCTCAAGAATAATTAAAAAAGATAAGCAATTTATAAAAATCTTCACATTTCATGCTAATTACCATAATGCAATGTTACATTTTTATTAGCAGCTTTTATTCCCTCCCCTCACCCCTTTCTTCCAGCAACCCTGGGGCCTAAGCCAGTCAGCATGTTATAAATCTTTGTTAAAATATGACACAAAGCTAAGAAGCTTGCAACAAAGCAAATTGGACAGTGATGGAGCTCTCCTTTCTTTACCTTCATTTCCCAACAGCCAGCCTGTCATCAAATATGAAAACAATGATGGTTTTTTACAGCTTCTCAGTGTGAAGGCTAAGGGGCTCCTAGGACAGAGGGTTATGAGGATGGGCTTTGAAGGATCACAGTCAGTCCATGAGAAAGACAGAGGAGAGAAAATTGATCCTAAGATCCTGATACAGACATAAGTCATGGGTCCAGGAAATGACTGTACAGTCAACATAGCTAGCACCACCATATCACACAATTATATTTACGAGCAATTAAGTCCCATCTCAAAATGAATTGGCTTGTTTGTTCCCACTGATGCCTTAGGTTCTAGCTTTTATATTTTTCAAACCCTGTACTGCTTAGTATGCAACTCTGAAACTTCATACAGCCTGCCAGATACTGTTCTCTCATGCTGGTTAGACATAACAAACCCTCTCTGGGCCTGAACTCAAGGATACCTTGTTATCCCAGGCCCCAAAATATGTAAACTAAAGCCTCTGAAAGGAGGAGAAACTTGGGGTAATTACATCACTACCTGAAATTATAATTGGAGGATTAACCCTGAGCAAATGGACTAAACTTATAAAAGTGTGAAAAACCTGCGACCCAGGGTCCATCTTGCATGGAGCCCCCTGGAGGTTTTGACTGCCCAGGTGTACCTTTGAAGGCCCTACAAATAAATACCTACTTTTATTCTCTTATTCTTGTCTAGCCTCTGTTTTCATGTAGCTACTTCAAGGCATCACCACCATTCCTATGCAAGATTACTATGGGAATTTAAAAATAAGAATCCTAAGGGGAATACCTACTGATTGCTTCTGTTCAAGCCATCAAGTGAGAGAACAGAAGCAATGCCAGGTGATATTAGACAAGCTCTTCCACACTTCCGTTCCAGACATCAGTGGAACCAAACACCTGATCAAGCTAAACACTGTAGTTATCATGAGCAGTTTGGAATAAGAAGCAAAAGCAGTTTACATTGATAAAGAGGTTTCCTTTGCTGAAATATGAGACTTCATGTCAGTAAGATGAAGATGAAGTACCTGCTCAAGTGTTTATAGGAATGGGATAAACTTGTCCAATGAATTATCTAGAACAAGGAACATGACCAGCTTGCCTTGGTGGTAGCACCAGTGGCCAGCACACTGGCATGTGCACACACGGGCACACACATGTGTGCACGCCCTTCTACTCGGGTGCTGCAAGGCAAAGCCAAGCACTCAAGCGTGCTCTTAGTTGCATGTCTCAGCAGCCACTTCCAACTCAGCCTTTGAGCAGTAATTTGTGTCATAATGAAGATAATGTACCCCCATATGTTTCAAAAATACACTCATCTATGCTTTCAGAAATAATAATAATGTAGTTTAGGTTTCATTTTGTTTTTATTCCTGAAATAGACTTTGATACAAGGTGGTGGAAATGAGATAAAATGAGATAAAAAAAACTTGCTCTGGTGCCAAGTTCTGAAACCTTTTTTTAAGGAGAAGAGAACATATGTGTATCTCTTCAGCTGCTACACAGTCTATTGATTCAAAGCTACAAGACCCTTTCTGTATTACTTAATTTATTTTTATTTATTGCAACATTGATAGAATTCAAACCACATTAGATAATGTACTAGATAAGATATCTTTTTAAAACCTCTTACTGAGATCCTATTGGGACTGGCATGTAATTGAAAACACTTAATGGAATATTTCAGGGCATATTGCCAGAGAATGAACAAGAGAATTACATTTCATTTTAAAATGCCATAGAAAAATCACTTAAAATTATCATAGCTGTGGTTTAGGATAGAAGAGGATGGGTATTAAAATTTACATAGACTTCCTTTCTTTTGGAAATTATTTTCTCTCTTTGTTACATTTGACAACTCACCCACTGTCTTTTCAGAAATGCCTGACATTCCTTTTAATTAAGTAGTGAGGGGCGACAAGCAATACATTTTTTAAAGATTGCTGAATGCATTGGGTGTGCTTTCAGCCTCAAGGCCAAATTCCCTGTTGGCTTGCTCCCTTGGGATGAAATACCAGTGATTACAAGTTCTGCCTTGACCTATTCTATGATGCTACAAAACCAAATTGTAAAACTTTGTTGAGGCTTGGTTTGCACTATCCTTACTTCTGTTAGGCCAGAATAATATTTAGGTCTTGGAGGGCTCAAATCTGGTAAATTCTGAGATTTCTGATGAAGACACAGAAAAAAACCCAGACAGGAGTCTATTCAAACTGGAGTTTTTGTCATTAATTTCCTGCTTACTTGCTTGCACAGCCCAGGCAAAGGAGACATCTTTCTTCATCTGTTACAAGTCAACAGAGGAACAGAGTTTGGGCTTTCCTTTGATCACACAACTACCTAGAAAGCTACGAAGAGCAGCCAACCTGCATGTTTCCATAATTCTACAGACTACAAGTAGATCCCTTGCGGGCAGCTGACATCTGTACACATTTATACTGCAAATTTGCCATTGAAACTCTTCCTCAAGCACTTTTGCACAAAAAAACCCTTTTGTGTGAGTTAAAAATGCTTCTACCAAGAATGCAATAGTCAGGAGAAGCACTAAGAGGCATCTTCAGCTGACGCAAAAAATCTCCAAATTAAATGAATAAAAGAAAGGAAAATAATTTCAGATGTAAATTTTCCAAACAAGACTGTCCCTACACACAGAGGCAAGTATACACTACTTTGCTGATTTGGGTTTGCCCAACCTCGAACCAGGAGCTTGTCTTCACATATGTAAAGAATTACAGTAGAAATGCATAAATGTTTAGTTGTACCAGTGCAACTTTAGGATCCTTGAGCATTGAAATCCTGTAGAGGGTTTGTAGGCTATGCAAATTTGTACACTAATATTGTTTAATTCCTACTTATTCACGTCACAGACATGATCACAGGGTCCTTTTTATAGCCTGATATTAAAAATTAAGTCTAAACCCAAATAAAAAGTTTTCATTCAAAATCCCTCAAATTACTGTCTTTTGACATACAGCTCCAGATTAAAATGTGTTTTGAGTCCTGTTTGTAGCTAAGTTTTCTCAGAGGAAATCTTAGCTAAGGAAATCTTAGCACCAGTCAGTCAACACCTTAAGGGTATAGCTCATTCCTTGTCTATAATCCTGGTTCTGGGTTTACATGAGCACAGGGATGTGGCCACACGTTATCGCCATATGTCAACATATATTTGCCTGCAGGAGTGAAAACAAAGTTATAAAATAGGTCCTTCATAAATGTAAAGCAAAACCAATAAAATATAGCAAATATTCAGAGAACTAGTTCATTCTTTCCTCTCGTCACTATTGACAAGGGTCTGTGCTGCTATCAGCCAACATTCCCTACAGGCAGATTTTTCCCACTGGGTGCTCAGAAATTATGAGGTTCACTGGAACTATTCTCTCTTCTTTTCTGTTCTTTTGAATCCATTGAATTGATGACCCTAAATCTTGAATGTGGCAAGGAAGCCGCAAGCACCAAAACTGAAATGATTGATCAACTTCATTCCTGTTTTGCAAGGTCAGCCCCAAGCATTCCCTGATGCTGAGAGATCTCATGTTGCAGAGTTAAGCCAAAGGTGGAAAAAGCCTGTGGTGAACTGAAATAACCATCCCAGAGTGAAGATCGGAAATCAACATGCTCAGATTTCAGCCTATGGAATGTGTGAGCTATCAGCATTCATGGTTTTGTCTCTGGAGGTGTGGGGGATTTCACAGCTGCTTGAGCAACAGTCATTGGCCAATTTATTTAAAATCAAGTCATGGTCTTCCTAGCTAATAAAGCAAACCAGTGTCAGTCACACCACCACTAATAATTAATGCCTCTTTTGGAATACGTCCAAACCTCTCGAATAAAACAATTGTCTAGTTAATATCCTATCTGCCTTTTGCTAATCCCATGCTCCTGCCTTTGGCTTCTGTGGCAACTTGATCAAGATTGAACAACCCACACCATATGCTCACAGCTGCGACATGTCAAAAGCAAGTTTTGAACCAGGGTACAGTGCAGAGATACCTAAAGCAACAGTGATAGATAACTTCCTTATGGCTGTGGTTTGAAGCCCAGGTTTACAGCATTTGACCTCATCTGCCTTTGACAAAGTCACAGGTACCAATGACCTATTTCTGCTTATGATGCCAGGCTGGAGCGGATGTTGCCTGTGAGGACACACTTCATATATCTTTTGGTATCTGAGGTGATGAACACAGTCAGGGTACAAAAAATAACTAATCAGAGTGTCGAATGTGCCATGCAATTTCACAGAGCCATCATGGGGGAAGGGGTTTTCAAGGGTGTACGTGCAGTGTTGCTTGCCAATAGACACAGATTGTTTAACAGTCACCTCCAGGCAGTAAAACCGGTTGCCAGTTCAAGTGCCAGGTAATTTTATAGGATAATTATTAACCTTACTGAAGTTATTAAAGACTAGCTACTGGGAGACTTGTGAAGTGTGAATTATCGCTATCCGTCTGACCGGGAAGGATAGCTAATCCCCTCAAACATTTTATGCTGAGCTGAAGATTATCCCTCTATTTAGATACTAGAAAAATCTTCAGAAAGGATCAAATTACATGCAATTTTTACAGTTGTGAGAGAGCATTTACAAGATTTCTCCTCCAGTTCTCCACCACCCACCCACCCCCCTTCTTACTCACCCTCCTTTCCAACAATATGCTAGGAAAGCACATTTCTGTTTCAGCCCTCTCTGATATTGCCATCTTCTTAGTACACCACAAGCAGTGAAGTAGAGATGTGAATGTCATTATATCTTCCATGAAGAATGTTTCTAAAGATGATAGCAGAGCTAGCACCATGTGCTAAGGCAGTCAGCACAGCTTGCTCAAGGTTCCACAGTCTCCCCTTCTCCTTCCCACCTAAAGTAAAATTTGGTTTGCTGTGGATATAGGCAGGGTTTTTTTTCCTTCTTATCAGGGCACCAGTGAAATGGTCACTTTCCTTTTCTTCCCACCACTTTCACCCAATATTCTCCCTAATGTTGAGCTTCCAACATCTGTACCAGAGCCAAATGCCACTGTCGAACACTACAAGGCCACAACCTCTGATGGAAAGCGTGTGCAAGCAAGCTCTTCCGCATCTACCAGGGCCAACTTGCTTAAGGAAAGCATCATGTATGCATAGTATTGTAAAGAAACAGAGGTTGACCAGAGGGGAAGAGATGAAGAAAAGCTGTAGCCCAATTTTTGCAAAGTCTTTTCAGTTCCCTTGTAAAGGGAAAGGATAGACTATCACTGCAGTGTGCCCTCTTGCATATGGTATTCCTCACCTTTGGTGTCTCAGCCCTACCTTAACACAAAACCATGTGTTTGCGCATCCTTTCTCCCTGGGTGTCTGTCACAGTCATCTGTGAGGAACATGCTGAACTTGACTACTTCTGCAACAATTACAGAAGCATGGTGTCAGTAGCCCCAGAGATGATAAGGTCTTTGTTCCAAGCCCCAGCTGGTGCTGGTCCCACCCATTAAGCTCCAGTCACGTACCTGCATCCTTACATACCGGTGCTAACTGCACAGATGGAGAGATGGTTTCCTGATGTGAGTTACTGCCATTTCCAATCCATGACTGGCGAGTGTCTGCCATTAGGGAAAGCAGTAAATTTCAAAAGTCTGTCCTTTGTTGATTTGTGACCCATCTCACGTCTGTTTCTTCTCCTCCCTTCCACATGTCTCTTTTGAAATAGCACATTTCTATTTGGCATGCTTTGAAGGGTGTTCCCTTTCTTCTCCTATCCCCAGATCTTTGTAACTGTCTTCTTTACCTCTGAGAGAAGAAAAATGTGCCATGCTGTTGTCTTCCTTTTCAGGGAACTGTCACACATTAGTGCACACAGGCTTGCCCTACTCTTGCAGTTGGATTCCTCTCTACCCACATTATTTCATCATGCAAGATCAGGAAATATCTTCCTCAAGAACCACACGAAGGCAAAAATTTGCTCTATTGCACCAAAAGGGGTAAATCCATGTGACAGTAAGATTGCAGAAGATGTAACCACCCAGATTCTCAACACAGAAAAAACTCCTGTCTTACACAGACACAACTGGCCTATGGAAATCTAGCAAACACTTTCAGTCATTCCCCTAGTGGGAACGTGATTAGGACTTTTCTGAATGTGACACCAGATAAAATATGGAGGGGTTTTTTTGCCATTGGTATGCTATCTCACTTAGCTTAAGCAAGCTCTATTTCCATACTACTTCTAGGCTAGTAATAGACACCTTAGTTATTCCACAAAATGAGAGACAGGGCCACTTGTACCAATGCATTCATTTTTATGGAATCTCTGGTATCTTTGTTTTATTCCCTAATTTTATCTTACAGCTACCACTGACTGTCTTTTCATCATTTACAGTCCATTTTATAAAGAAAAAGAAGCCCCTTGTTACTTTTTTTTTAATAATGGTCCTGGTGATGCAGCTTGCAAGGTAAAAGAGTGCTGAGACAGCATCATTTAAGAGAGGCTTTTAAACTAATCTTTTACATTGATGGACTTATTTAATTCGTTGAACTTCTTCAGCTCTCTGAAAACCTAATGGGAAAATGAAAATAAATTCATAAATTATTGGTATTTGTTTGGCTAGGAGGGTAAATAAACTATTTCAGTCTCTGGATACACAGGATGTTAAGGAATCTATGCATGTAGCTACAGATTGTTTAATCACAGTCCATAGGTCATTGCCCATCCAAAGCAGTATTATTCATTTCATAAAGCATAAGGCTGAGATATGGGATCCTTTTCCTTGCTTTCTTTCCCAGATATTTTTTCATCCAGTGCATGGCCTGAGTAAATAATTTCTTCTTGTTGTTTTATTGTACCCATTTTGTCCGTCTGGGATTTTTTCAGCTTATTCACTCTCTGGAGTGAAGTTTGTGTGTGTTCATACAGTGCTTAATGCACCATGACTCTGAGCTCAGGTAAGCCTCTGACTAATTTCTATGTAAATATCATCCAAAGGAAGAATTTGAGCCATCAGATTTTGTCCCACAAAGATTTCATGGCTGGCTGGTGTAAGGTATGAGACTGTCTTTAATCTTGGAGGACCCAACCATGTGTTCGCATTGGTAAGAAAACTACCAAAGCGTAGCTGAATTGTGCTGGCTGAGAGGAAGGGGTAGGGAAGGTCAGTCTAGACAGGAAAAAGGGGGTGAGAGCAATTGTTTTGTGGATCTGTGCCTCCGAAGTCACTCTGCCAACAGGCTGATGCTCTGTTATTAGACAAGGAGGCTCTTTTAACCTCAAAGGTGCTACCTGCAGTAAAAATATCTTGTTTTAGTTACATAGCAAAGTATCCTGAAACTATATTACATCAAATTAATAATGCCTGACACTCAGTTTTTATATACCCTGCCACTGGAAGGGAGGATCTCTAGGGAAATTTATTTTATTTAATTTATATATTGCATTCCATGATCAACATTTAGATAAGTTTAAAATAAATTACAATAACTATTTCAGTGTGATATGCCAGTTAACAATGTTGGCACAATGGCAGCAAGTCCCTCATCAATAAATAAAGCCAGTCTGGGTCTTTCGGGTCATTTTATTCCTTGTAGAAGTCTGTTCCAACACCCACACACTATCTGAATAGCCAGAAGGATTTTTCTAATATGCTAGCCTTTCCAAGGCTACATGCATCCACAATTACATTCTACTTGTTATCATGTCAATATTGTCACTAATTTTAAAAATTACTCTTGCACATACCAGTCTCATCTCCTAAGACATTTAAGTAAGCAGCCACATCACTCCATGTGCCTTTATTTTGCAAGGCTAAAAAAAAGTCATACTTTTGCATTTGGGTTTTCTCACTGTTAGTTCAGCCCATTGTCTAGAAGTTCTTCTCCACATTTGTTTTGACCTGGATCTCTCCTACTTAAAAATGAAGTCTTAGGAGAATCTGAAAGGCATCAGATGCAGTTTTCCTTGTGCTAGAGGGCTCTGACCTGCTCACAACCGCACAGATACTCTTTCTATTGGAAACTACTTTGGGCAGCTCATTGAGAAATTCAAATTGGTGAGGATGAAGCCAACCAGGTACCCAGGATCAGTGGAATAAGGGGTGATTTGAGAATGTGAAAAAGTAAAATATAAATTTTTCATGGATCTTTTTCTTTATTTAGACAGGATTCTGATTGGAGGACTGTGCTCACCTGGGGACATGGAGAGCAAAGTCTCAAGAGCTGTGCTCTGTCAAACTGTTTGAGTCATCAAGATCATAATTGAGTAAGTAGACAATTTCAGAATATCTAGGATCTAGGTCAATGCCACTCTGTGCACATCTTGGCTCATGAAGGTCTTAAATTTTATGCTTACTAAGTCTTAAATGAACATCTTAATCTTCTTGCATCCACTGCTCAGGAAGAATTCTTTCACTGGAATAAAAACTTTCCCATGTGTGTTTATTTCAAGAATTATTAACACCTTTTTTGATTCTTTGGTTTCCTTGATTTCATTTCCCGAGGTAAATCTGCTCTGGAATCCCTGCCATGGCTTTTTTCTTCCTCCCTTTCTTTCCTTTTTCTGGTCTTCATCTATTGCTAAAATCCAGGCTCAGGTCCATGAATTTTCAGCCTAAGTGAATTTAAAAAAACTCACAATTTACTTCCTCCTGTTTTGTGTATCTAAATATGGTAGTGTCTTTTTCCTATGAAAATCTGCACCAAGAGACTGTTAATTTAACCTTGTGTCATTATATCTTTCATGGCTATCCATGTGTGGAGAGGTCTTTACCATCTGCTTCCATCAGGAGGGTTATCTCAGTGTCTAGACACTATAGTGACAGGCTTTTTAGGGTTGCTGATGGATAGACAGGGCTTTGGAGATCTTACATTTAATCCTCTTCAGATGTGGATGGATGTGTTCCGGCAGTCTGGGATGAAGTTTAGGATTGTATTTCAAACAAATTTGTCCTGGAGTGTAAATGGGACAACTTTTGTTAACAGCAAATTCTAACAGGTCTGAGGGATTAAATGTGGGATTAAATAATATGTGAATTAGAGAGACCTCATTTTGATATAGGATATGTTCATCTTTTGTTTTTAACACAAATAAAAATTCTTTGAGCAAAGTAAAAAAATTATTCATGCACATATAATAGTAGTGCCTTCCTTCAAGGAAAACTGTTATAAAAAACATATAAGAAAATAAAATCTTTATCATCGATAATTTAAAATGCATAGATTATTAAAAGAATCATCTTTAAATCTTGCTGCCTGCTAGCCATTTGTTTATTTTGGCACAATTCTGTTCTCAGAAAATGAGAATAGGGCAAACATGCATATTTGCACCCTGTAGCATTCTGGTTCTTGTGTGAGAGAACAGTGCAGCAATGTTTGGGTCTCACACAGCAGAAAGCAGCATCTGTTCTGAATACCTGCCTCTGTGAAAACTTTTAAAACTGCCAGACATTCCTGTGCTGTGAGGTGTATGTCCTCCAGCAGTGCTCCTGGTGTTCCTGCAGTCCCCAGCAAGAGGAGTCTCCCACGTAAAGTGGTCAATGCCCCCATGATCAAGGGATTTAGAGCTGTTGAAAGAGCTTTACTTGACAAAAGGAACTTGCTATTGAGATGCTGGTTCTGGATCTGTGCACTTCTCTGGCTGCTCCAAGTGAAGCTTTGGACAGCATCCCCCACCTCAAGCTCATCACACACAAGCCTCCCTGGGCAGACCCACATCAGGCTTGCCCTGGTTCCAACTCTTGCCCCAGCTCCCCAGTCCCCTTGCAAACTGAGTTTGGCTATTTTGAGTTGTACTGGTTGGAGGTGGAATGCAGAACTCCCCTTCAGGAGAACTATTTAGCCAAGTGGAATTTCTCAGGGACCGATCTCTTATTATTTACAAATAAAAAAGCAGGACCATGAATGAATGCATGAAAATTAGCCATTTCCTAACACGGATGATATTGAAGACAGCAAGAAAGAAGACCTTGTTGCCCTTTCAGATTGAGGACATAGAAAAACAACTGTAAAATCATGCATTTTATGAACCAGTAATGAATATTTGATTAATATCTGTTATGAGATGGAATCAAATGAAAAATCAGAGGGGGTAGACTTGTGTCCAGATTAATCACATACAGTATGGTTGGAGCTAGCATTAAACTATCTCCAGCAGAATAAGGACAGCATTTATGCCCTATATGAAGGTGTTGATAGCATGCCCACAGGAACACTGTACACTGTATTCTTACAATTCACATTTATGAGAAATAAAAATGGAAATGCAAAAGGTCCATGCAACCGACCATGAGAATGGAAGGACTACCATGCAAGATTAAAAGACCTAGGCCTGCTAGCCTAGCTTAATACAAGTGCTCAAGATAAGTGCACAAAGCTGAAGGAGAACCACTGAAGTTATCAGACAATCCTGCCAGTAGAACAAACAGGCAGAGGGAGCCATGGATGCAGCCAAGCTGGGAAATAGGAGGTTTCTAGTCACCAGTGTCCAGAAATTCAGGTCCCAGTACATGGAATAGTAGCAAGATTTTCAATGTCTTTGAGACAGAACCAAATGTGTTTCTGAGGGGGACCACAGAGTGTGGCTTCCTGCAAGCACGGAGGACTGAGCTGAGCAACCTCACACATCCCTCATTCTGTGCTCAAATCTGCTTCAAGCAGTTTGAGATTGCCAAGGAGCACAACAAAGCCAAGCACCCTTCTTACAGTGTAGTACTATTGCAGTTTAAATTTAAGCTACAATACCAAACCAAAGAGACACCAAAACATTTACATGTTTGTCTTTCCAATCAGGAACTTATCCATCCTCTTAAATCCTTCTACAATTGTACTTTCTTCAATTCCCCAGTCCCAGAGTGTAGCTTTGCTCTTGCTTTTCTCTCCCTCTTTTAGGGATTTGTCTCATGAAGCTTTCTAACCTTTCTTTCAGACTGATTTATCTGAGAAACACACTTTTGCACAGTACTGGAGAAGAAATTTAAAATCCTACTCGGGAGGCAAGTCCTTCATACTAAGACATGTTTGTCAGCACATACTTCAGTGGCTGCACAGCAGGAAACCCTACATGTATGGCTGAAGGACAGTTAAATCTTCTGGTTTTAGTCCTTTACCTGTTCAAAGGGACTGTTACACAGCTGAGGAATTTATGGGCTCTGCCCTTTTATGTCTGGCAGTCTTGCATGGAGGAAGAGTGGATGCCCTACATTTACAGCATCACAGAAAGCTAATGCTAGAGTGAGCAGCCCTGGGACAGGCCAAGCTATTCCTTTACCTTCTTCTGGGATTTGGAAGTCAGAAAAATGGAGAGGACAGGGCTTTGTATTTGTGTGTTGCAGCCAGCAAGAAGAATGCACTCTTTGCGATCTGGAATGCTGCATGCTTATCAATGTCTGTTTTTTTTAACTGCTGGCATTTTATTGTTACCTGCCAGAGATTAGTAGGCAAGCTAGAAAAAAATTATGTCTATTTATCTAAGAAGTTGTTATTCGACAAGCGGAACACTAAGAATTGGATAAAAGCGAGAAAAATCTGCTGTGAAGAAAAGTACTTAGTTGTAGCTCAGAAAAACCACCCAAACAGCTGGTCTGGAGCATGATCAAAAATAAAAGAAAGCAGGTATGTGTCACAGGGGGTTCGATGCTGCTGGTCAGCACTGGTATGCCACGACCTTCCTAGAGAGAGTGTCCTGCAAAGAACAGCTCTTCCAGGGGCAGTGGCAGGCCTCCCTGGGCAGCAGGGGATTTCAGCAAGTGTAGAAACTTCTCTGCTACAAGTGACTCCAGCTCTTGTGATTCAGCTCTTTGTGAAATCACCCAAGGCGAACCCGGGGACAGAGAGACAGGAGCCTCATTTGGCAATTCCACAGAGGTAGCCTTTATTGTCCAGCAGCCCCTGGGAAGGAAAGGCCACAGACAAGACTCCCTGCTTAGGGGCAGAAACAGGGGCCTTTTATGGGAAAGGCAGGGGGTGGGGTAGGAACCAACTAGCCCGCTGGGTAAAGGCTATTACTGTATAGGAACAAGGCATGCTGGGGGTGGTTCACTTTGTCACCATGACCCGAGGAAGCTTGTTGATCTCTGGGGAGAGTCTTTTTGGCCTCAGGCCTCTCTCCTCCAAGGGAGTGCAGAGTGCTCTTGTGCCAAGGGCTCCCAGCCCTCCACAGGTATGAGTACAGGTATCCATCATATCTGATCTGAAACAAGAGCTTGTATTCCTGCTTCTGTGTGGGTTATAGCTCAGATATAAAAGCTCCAAGTGCAAAAAGTGTAGGAATCTGTTTAAAACATAACTGCTCTAAATCAACAGACATCATAACCCTTCAGACTACAGTTTATCAGCACCTTAAATAGAAAGAGATTGATAATGAGAGGTCTTATAAACCCTATCCCCCTGTAAATATTCAATAATGTTTTAACATACTGAAGAGTCTGTGTTCCCCAAAACACCAAGGTGCCATGATTTACTGGCTAGGATTGATTATGATTCTGGTAGTACAGATGGCTGAAGTTTTGGTTTGGGTAATTTCTGGATATGATGGAATAAATTCTCAGCTTCTACCTCAAGGCATGAGAGTCCTCACCGGGAAGATGACAGCATGCTCCCCAACACAGGCATGCTTATGGGTGTATGCCTGTTGTATTTGTGACCACACACACAGTTCTTTAAATGCTTTCAGACTATATTCTCCTCAAGAAAGCTTCTGGTTCTCAGTTAAAAACACCAACATAATCACAGTTCTCACTGAAATAGGAAGCATAGACAACCAGTTGACTGGTGAAAGGAAGAAAAGAGTTGGATCCAGCCACTCCTTGACAGGTCTTGCCACTGACTAAATCCTGACCGGTTCAGTATGGAAGCAGTAGGATGAGAGAAGAAAGCACATAGACTTGCTTCTCTGTCAGATCAGCGTAGAGTTCAGGAACACATTTGCATTTCTTTGTATATAGCAGAAAGGCGAGAAAAGGGGCAAGAGTAGAACCAAGAGCTATTGCAAACTGCAATTGTCATCTGTGAGGAAGTGAGGTCCAACCTTTAAGCAGTGGATGGCAGGTGAGGACCCTTTCCCAAACTCTTTGAACTTTGGTACGCACTTCCCCAGCTTATAGTGCCTGAGATGGTCTTGTGATTTCACCCCAGCCAGCAGCCAAGCCCCACACACCCGCTCACTCACTCCCCTACCAGTGGGATTGGGGGAAAGAATTCAAAGGGTAAAAGCTGGAAAATTCATGGGTTGAGATACAGGCAGTTTACAGGGAAGACAAAAGCCATGCACACAAGCAAAGCAAAACTGAAAAATTAATTTACTGCTTTCCATGGGTGGGCAGGTGTTCAGCCATCTCCAGGAGAGCAGGGCCCATTCACATGTCAATGTGACAAATGCCATCACTCCAAACATCCTCCCCTTCCTCTTTCTTTCCTTCTGACTTTATACACTGAGCATGGTGTCAAATGGTCTAGACTATCCCTTTGGTCAGTTGGGTCACCTGTCCTAGTTGTGTTTCCTCCCAACATCCCAAGCACCCCCAGCCTCCTCACCACCATGTCAGTATGAAAAGCAGAAAAGGCCTTGGCTCTGTGCAAGCCCTGCTCAGCAATAACAAAAACATCTCTATAATTTCAACACTTTATTCAGCACAAATCCAAAACACAGCCCCATACCGGCCACTGTGAAGAAAGCTAACCCTACTCCAGCCAAAACCAGCACAGATCCTTACTGACAAAACTGTTGTCTGCACAAACTCCTGAGCTTGACTTTGTTGAGTAAGAGCTCTGCAGTAAAACCATCTGCTGCAGGCCACAGTCGCAGTGGGATATTTTGCTGTTTGGGTAACACAGGCCACATTTCTGAGTTGCCAATAAGGTGGAGGATATTCGATAGAGATGCTAGGAGCCAATGTATTAGTTTGGCACAGCCTGGTTTTGGGTAACATGGGGGCCACAAAGATGGCTCCTGTGAGGATGCTGCTGGAAGCTTCCACCATGTCCAGCAGAGCCAATGGCTGATGGCTCTGAAGGTGGACATGCTGCTGGCCAAAACTGAGCCAATAAGGGAGGTTGGTAATGCCTCTGTGATGACATATTGAAGAAGAAAATCAAAACAAAGTCACAAGGTTTTGGATTCTAGTCAGAGAAGAGGGGGAGGTGAGAACATGTGAGGGAAACCACATGGCAACACCAAGGTCAGTGAAGAAGGAGGGGGAGGAGGTGCTCCAGGAGCCGGAGCCAAGATTCCTCTGCAGGCCGTGGTGACAACCATGGTGAAGCCGCTGTGCCCCTGCAGCCCATGGGGATCCACGGGGGATGCAGAGATCCACCCACAGCCCGTGGGGGAGGTGCTCACGCCAGAGCGGGTGGATGCCTGGAGGAGGCTGTGATCCAGTGGGAGACCCAGTGGAGAGAGGGGGTCCTTGCTTCCGGGCTGCAGCAGCCTGTCCTTGGAGGACTGCACTCCGTGGAATGAGACCCATGGCGCAGCAGTTTTGGGAGGACTGTGTGCCCGTGGGAGGGCCTCACACTGCAGCAGGGGCGGTGTGGCTGCTGCTCGTGAGAGTGGATTCACACCAGGGAAGTTCACAGAGAACTGTCCCCCGTGGGAGGGACCCCACGGCCTCACAGGAGAAGACTCCTCTCCCAGAGCAGTGGAAGGAAATCTCGGTGACAGACTGACCAAAGCCCCATGCCCTGTCTCCCTGTGCTGTCGGTGGGAAGGAGGGAGGGGCTGGGGGTGGAAGGTATTCTAAGGGCTTATTTTACATCTCATTATCCTCCTCTGATTTTGTTAGTAATAATTTCACTTCACAACTTAAGTTGAGCCTGTTTCACCCTTGAAGTGTTTCTCCCGGTCCTTATCTCACTCACGAAGCGTTTGTTAATTTTTTTCCTTTTCCCTCCTCTGCCCAGCTGTGGCAGGGGAGGGTGAGCGAGCGGCTCTCATGGGTGCCTGGCACTGGGCCAGTGTCGAACCATGACAGAGCCATAAAAGGCTTCCTGGCCATTGGTTGAATTGCTCTGTAAAACTAGCTTGCTTTTGCCTTCTCTTTTATGCTTTCTTTTATTATTTTCATTATTGAACAGACTTCTGTAGTACTTTATATCATGTTATGTATTTTAATATCCTAGACTAAATTTTTATTTCATTGCTTGGTCCTTTGGCTGGTGAATTGGACCCAAACCCAATTCTTCCAGACACAATAGGGGCTATAGAGGTAAATATTTTCTTTCTTGTTAAATACTTAAGAGCACGCTTAAAGAGTTGAGCACATTTTACTCAGAAGACGTCATTCATTGACAGCAGAGAATACGCAGGACTAACAAAGGCAAAATCATCCATCTTTTTTCTGACCTCAGCCTGCTACAGACCTTCACTACTGTGGGGATGTTTTCTTACAAAAGTACTTATTTTACTTATTTTACAAATTTACTTATTTTACAGTGTTTGTCTTCATTGCCGAAAATAGAGAAGGTCCTGCTGGCTCAGAGCAGAGACTCTTTCTCTTGGAAAATAACTTTCTCTGACATTCACTGGGTGTAGAAAAAGCTCACAAAGCTGAGAGGACTCACAAACAGCACCTTCCTGTTACCTCTGTTCACGAGACAGGAATTCTCATGTGCTGACAGTTAAATGAGTGAGAAGTCTCACTGAATCACACTGAGAAATTTTCTCCTTGCTGGAGTGCAACAGTGTGCTGTAAAAAGCTGTTTGAAAGTGAACAAGTCTCAGCTGAAATAAGTGAGAGCTAACAGGTTTGGTCCTGCCTATTACATTCTTTTGTAAACATGGGAGAAGCTTTCTGTGAAGATTTTCCACGATCCATTAGAAAATTAATCTTTTGTCTTGCACATACACCTTAAACAGAGACCACTTAATTGAACGGTGGATGAGATTTGTAAGGAAAGCTACACTGCTAAAGCAAGACAGAAGAAAAATTTCATTCATTTAAAGGATTACATTTCAGACTGTGGACAGATAAGAAAATAAGTTTCACTCAGTGTTGCTAACAACAGAAAGCTACAGGCTGCAGGACTTCAGGGTTCTCCTGTTCTCCGTAAAGTTTAAACTATGAATTGAAGGGAAAGATTCAGCCTAATATTTGGCAAACCTACCTCTTTATTCCACTTTGTCATCATCCATAACAACTCATGGCTTTCACATGGAGAGGAAAGAATTGCTGAGGAGGAGGAAGGGATGCAGTTGCAGAATTAATAAGCTGAAGCTGCAGTGGGAGATTTTGGTTAGACTTTAAGGAAAGTCATACCCCAAGCCTCAGATTCTGTGTTGCAGAAGGCAGTTTTCTATCACAAAAGTGAAAAATCGATCTTTCAGATTTCAAATCTAACAAACCCGAGGCATTTTTCCTGTGCACTATAGACAAAGCTTCTTTTTAATACTGAGGAAAAATAAAAAATAACAGTTAAAAATAACATCTGTAAGTAGAACACACATAATTTTCTTCTTAAAAAAATATAAACAAGCATATACACATCAGGAACATACCAGCTGATACATTATCTTTTACCTCTATTTATTGCTCACTTGAGGACAGATGCTGATGCCTTTACTCACAATGAGTCAGCTCTTACTCTTTAAACAATTCTACCATTGCCTAAAACAGACTTGTAAGAGGAGTAAAGAACTGCTTGAGTACTCCTTAGGGGAGTCAGCACCTGGCCCTAGAAGATACATTCATTTTAAGTATACTTCTGAAAACAGACCAATGTTTAGGCATTGCCACTTTTGATTGTTAAATTGCTGTGACAAACTTGCCAACTGGCCCACATATACAAAAAAACAGAATGACAAATAGTTGCATCCAGCACAGAGTGGTTACGGAGTAAGTTTTCTATGCTTGCATGTGCACACACAGACACAATTCAGCTTTTTGAAGTAGAACCAAATTGAGCAAAATAGAGTCCAGAAGCTTTTACCACTGCGCTGAAGCAGAGGCTTGGTAACATGGCTCTGCTTGGTGCCCTCTACAAAATGGTGCATTCTAACTGGAAGCATGTCTGCCTGACTCTTTTGGGATTGAGAAAGCATCCAGCTGCCCTCCTGGTAAGGGTATCACTGGTGAGGGAGCTTGCAAGCCAACATGAGAGGTGTTCAGCAGCAATCAGCCTTTTGAGAGATCAGGTAGTGAATGGAAAATATGAAGCAAAACCTGCACCAAGTGAAAGAATTTCCTTGTTAATCTATTTCCGATATTTGCCCTGCAAGTTGTCTTCATTTGCTGATGCCCCGTCCCTGAAATCAATGACACATATAGCAAATTGTAGTGAAGGGAGACAGAACATAGTGAATGGTCCTCTCAGCTCCTCCAGACCCCCACCTCTCCGCCAATAAACACAGTTGTGTCTGTTAGGATATATCAAACGGTTGCACTTGGGTTCCTATACCTTTTCACTAACAGAAAAACTGGAAATGTAAACTCTGAGAGTACCAGAAACTTAGGCAGAAAGGCAGATGATCGGTTCTGCTTCGGAGAAAGCCCAAGAATACCAGAAGCCAAGAACACCCAAGCAGAAACAAGGACTTATTTTAGGGATTTGAGCCAAATTAAATGTTATTTTAAGAAAAATGTCATGAGTATCAGTGAGATTTGTGTTTGGGGAAAAAACTGTAGTCGACTGCTCTTCTGACCAATTCCACAGAAGAAAATGAGTGCTAGGAGTGAAGAGTTCTAACTTGGAAGATGTTTACTAAGCTTGCCAGAAGACTTTGTTTGCTTCTATGTCTTGTTTGTCTGTGTCCTGGTTTCATGTCTGAGAGTAGCAGGATCACAAGATCAGACTTGTTCAGGCTGGAAGAGACCTTGAGTGTCTCTAATCCAACCTTCTACACAAATTGAAGTCAGGTGCAGGACTAGCTCAGGTCTTTATCCAGGTATATTCCCAAAACAATGTGATGAGAACTTTTACAATCAGAGCTAGTATGAGCATGTCATCAGCTTTATGACAGTAGACTTATTTTCTAAAGGTGGGGTGTTACAAGTCAAGTAATACAGCCATAGCAAAATTGACCAATTCCGACAGAACACAGGGGCAAAATCTTTCATGAGATTAAACATCTACCAAAGTCAGACCAAGACAATTACTTGTTTGAATAAGTTTTTTACAAAGAAACATTATTCAAAAAATTATTTTTCTGTTGGGCCCTCAGAGATAAATACATACACAGAATCTCTCCAAATATTAGACACTTTGATGGCCACTGCCACCACCTACACACCCTCACTGACGCACACAGCGGTAGCTCCATGCTAAAGATTTTTTATAATGCTGTTTTTAAAAGGAAAACTACATCAATAGTCTCTACAACATCTTTTGAATACAGACATGATCTAGGTAGGAGTACAGCAGATGGAAGATCATTATAGATGTAGAAAAGAAGTGTTGTAAAGCAGATGGTGATCAGTTGTTCAAGTTGACTAAAATGAAGCATGATTTTTTTGTATGAACTACCAAAAAATTCCAGTCATGAGGGCAGGGAGGGGTGGACCACATGGGAATTCTGTGAAAGTGGAGTAGGCTCAGTAGAGCCTTTTAAGAACAAATTAACATCTTCTGGAGTTGAAGGGTCTACTTTGGGTTAGTTCTTGCTTTAAGGCAAGAGTTATATGAAGTATACTTTCTATCCGTATTCTGATTTCATGACATGCACTCTGGTCTCATGGATCCAGCTTTTCTTTGTCATTTTCAAGTGTTAGCTCCCAGGCTTGTAATGTCACATGTGAATCTAGAGTTCAGGAGTAATTAAATAAACAAAGAAACAACCACAACAAAAAACCACCACCACCACCCCCCCCAAAAAAACCCAACAACAAAAAAATCCAGAAAACAAGAAACACTGGCTGCTGGAGATAAAAAACAGAAAAATCATGGGAATGGCACAGGGACAAAAAGGAGAGCAATGAGTAAGCAAGACAAAGACCTGAAGGACAACAGAGAGATGAATGCCTAGAGCTTTAATGTTATTCTTGAATTTGTTGACAGAAGAGGTAGACAGTACTGTGCAGCGCTTCCCAAGGCATAGGACTTGATTTCTCTTGTCAGCAGACTCACAGCATCATGGAAGAGCTGTGGATGGGACAGAACCCAAGAGGGAGAGTAGCAGCCTTGGGTTGGGAAGGGCTTTTATTAGTAAAGACTGTGCACCTTTGTGTGATAAGTAAAATTCACCCGCATCACAGATGAGGTAACTGAGAAACAGAACTGTAGACTCCTGGGTGTCAGGATCAGATCCTACCCAATTTGAAGTCCAATAGTGAAATGTTTCTTCATTAACTATGAAATTGTACATTAGCTCTTTGTCAGAAGGACACATGAAAGAGAATCCTGGTTTTGCCACAGCTCTTGCCCCACAAAACCCTGTTCTCGAGCTCCAGTGTCAAAGGGCTGTTCAAGCTGGCAGAACGGAATCTGATCTGCAAGTTAGAGCACACTCTGGTAAAGGAACTGTATCTACTGCAGACCCGTGCATCTATCTCAATACTTGCCTTAAACAGGAGGAATGGTTGGCAGTTAAATTGCCTGGCTCCGGCAAAACTTCGAGGGGAACAGCAAAAGAGTCATTTGCATAGCTGTAAAAGACTTTAGACTGTTGAGTGATTGAATGAAAAATGAAAATAAATATATTCACCATGAAACAAGACAATTTGAATCCAGAGCACTTTTTTCAACCATCTAAAGAGTATTTAATGGGTGTTAAATTGTAGCTTGTCTAGCGTAAGCATAACCCTTCAATTCTACCATGGGTGTCTAACCACAGAAAAAAGGAAAAACATGAGTGTCCTCATAAAGTTGAAGCCTGTGGGTTTGGATTAAGAAAGTGACATGATTTTTTTTTTTAGATCAAAAGTTCAGTCTGGGATTTTTTTGCAGATTCCCATACCTCTGCCCTGCCAGGCTTTGACTGAAAGCGACAGCAGAAGTATCAAAATATCTCATATATTCCTGTTCTTGCAATATTCCTGGCCCAACCAAACCCAGAATACTACTGCTTTCCCTGACCACTGGCTTATAGAGATTTGTTCTTCCAGGATGGTTATTTAAGAGGTGTGACTGCCATACTCAGCCAAGCAGTGTTTACTTCCTCTGTTGATCCTCTTTCCCAGAGATTGCTGTCATTTTCCCAGGGGAATGTATGCTCAGGGTAGGGCAGTGCTTCATCAGCCTCCCTGAACCATACACAAGGCAGCTATTTCATTGCAGTGATGGGCAAAGTGTTTCCTTCCACTTCTTTTTGTGCAGCCACACGTTATACATCCCCTAATGTGGGGAAAAGCTGCAGACGTGGATCAAAGCTGCTAATAGAATCATGGGATAAACAAGGCTTAATAGGCTAACTACTTCAAATGTGATTAAAGTTACAAGAAACCAATCCTTCTCCTTAACCAGGCCTGGCAGTTCCAGGTTAAAAACTGATTTTGTGAGGTTAGATGCTCTTCTTCCACATTAGTCTTGTTTCTGTGTTTTTCCCCTGTTCCCACAAGCTGCAATTTGCACATTTCCCAGCAGAGCCCTGCCAAGCCATCAAACAGACAAGCTGGCAACTTTAGGGACTGAGCAGCAGTTTCAAGCAGAAGAGAAGGAGCCAGTCAAAGGCTCAGCTCCCTTCCCCCTCCAAGCAAGCCTCTGCTATAGTTCTGTAGGTCCTTGTATTTTTATTCACCTTTCATAACCAGTAATTTATCAAGTCTAGCTCTCCCTGTCGCTTGCAGGCCTGTATATTTTATTGATTTAAAACACAGAAGACACTAAACTTAGACTGTTCCCTTGCAGCAGATACTGCAAGTAATCGCAGATTTCTGCATGTTCATCTTTAAAGCTATTTCACATATTACAAACATGAAAAAAGGTTATTTTTGTCATGTTGATAGTTATTGTGACCCAGGATCAGCTAAATGTAAGAGAAATTAATACCATAGTGTCAGATCACATAGATGTTCATATTGTTTCATATCTGTAAAATATTCTGTGTTATTGTTACATGTTTGTAATCTGCCAACAGTAAGTTCAAGACAGGAACAGAGCTGCAACTGATGTCACCTGGAATACAAAGAGATTAAATTGCTAAAGAGAAAAAAGGTAGTATTTAGGAGACATGTTGCAACACCTGATGGATATTTAAAGCATCAATCATTTTCTGTATCAGTGAGTCTAAAATCATTTGCAAGGCCTGTAGCACCTGGTAAGGGACAGCTTTCCTAAAAGGAAGAGTTATTAATCAGAAGAGACCTATGCAAAGGTCTGTGTGATCAAGAACACCACAGAGAAGGTGCAGAGGGATTGAACCTGTCACAACACCAGAGCTAGGAGACTCAAATGAAATTAGCAGGTGGTAGGTTTAAAAAAAAAAAAAGAGGAAGTACCTTTTTTTAACCCGTTACTCCATGGAAATTCATTACCACAGGAGGTTGCAGTTGCCAAAGGCTTGAAGAGCTCCAAGAAGTGATTAGACAAGATAACAGGAGAAAAGTTAACAAAAGGCTTCCAAGCACAGAGGCACGGTTGAGGTTGCAGGACACGCTTGAGCCGTGGGAGGCAGAGAGAACAGCTATACTCTTGCCTGTTCTTGTACCCTTCGTGACACATCTGTCCTCAGCTACGTCCAGAGACAGGACACTGCTCTGTGGGGCCCTCTGGTCTAAGCAGGACAGCCATTCTTACACATCGGCATTGACTGGCGGCCGATGTGCCAGATCTGGCCAGTAAAGCACTTCCACCTGGCCTGCTCTCTTTTCCCAGGGGAGCCCACGGAAAGCTGCTCAAGAAGCAGGTGCCACCCAGATGGCTCAGCTACATTCACTCGCAACCCAGCACAGAGATGAAGGGTGGTGGCTGCTGGCAATGCAGTCTCTGCCAGGCAGACACACAGCTCCCCCAACTCCCTCAAAGCAGCAGCCATCAGGCTGCCAGTCTCCCATCCCATCTTCTGCTCCCTCAGGGAAATAGGGATCACCTCAAAGGGTTTGCTCAAGGCAGAATTGGGAGAAGCATTCAGTGTGTGTGGCAAAGGAGAGATATTTTGGACAGAGCAGTTTGAGCACTTACGGTGTGAGAGAGCACAGGGGACAGGTGAACCTATAGCCTAGACTAAGCTACAGTGAATACTGCAGCATTTTCAGCCTCATAATCCATTGAAAGATATCATAAAATCAAAATATAGACCTAAAATCTTTGGCATATCTTTTCTACTCTCCTGGTAAATCCACTGAAGGCAATGGAGCTCTGTTGTCAGCTGCCAGGGCATAGGATCAGACAAAAAATGCAAGACTGGCGATAAAGGTTTTTCCCCTCTGTTTATCATATTTTTTTCCTCCTTATGTTCCAGGGCAGAATTACATGGAAAATGATTATTAATCTGCTGTATTAATTGAAATAAAATCTCTACTCCAGCTCCCAAATGTATCCCTAACCTGATCTCCTTATTCAGCATAGAATCTATGATTCTGAGGTCTTTGAATGGCAGAAGCACGAAATACCCTGTAAAGGTACATTGGAATCTATAGAATTTTGTAAGATGGTGTTGATATTCAAGAACCTAAGCAGCACAAGTTTGTTATCAAGTATTCTGAAACCTGATTGATGTTCATTTATGAATGCATGTATAATGTATATATCTCAGTCACAAGTTCATGGGTTACGTGCCTGTAAAGAAATCTGTGAAAACTTAAACAAGAAGCTGTCATCTCATCACCCTTGAAAAGCTGAGACAGCAGAGAAAGGTACTTTGCTAATGGATCTCTGGTTCTATTTTTGCTTTGTACGCAATGATTTTCCTTCTACCTTTTAGTTAATTCAGCTGCTTTGCAATTTAAAAAATATGTTTAACACAGCAGAATAAAATATTTTGTGTTTTTAGTGATCCTTTGAGAAAAATGGATCAGAACCTTCCTTATAGCCTCCCTCCAGACAGTATTGCCTTTTTAAGAAGTTGGGGTTGTTTTTTCTTGTCTGCTCTGGTTTCACAAGATCAAGTATATCTGGGCAGCAGAAATTATGCAATTGTGAATAACTTAATGGCGGGCAACATATATTTTGAACACATCTGCATAACTAATTTAATTTTCAGGAAACACCACACTATCTCCTCCAGAAAAAACAAAAAAAGTAACAATGAAAGGGACACACACATCCCTTTTTCTTGAGCAGAGAACCCTTATCTTCTTAAAGCATTAAACATGTCAGCTCTTTAAAATACAGCCAGATGTATAAATCACTGAACAATGGAAGGGCTCTTAAAGAGCCTGAAATGTATCAACATTTGCTGCCAAGGGTATATGTTCTTTCAAAACTCTTCAAACCACCTTTTTATTTTTTTCCCTTCCATTTTCCTTTTTTCTTTTCAATATCTGATGAATAATGTTCCCAAGTCCTGTCCCTGCAGAGGGCAACAAAGAGCTTCGCTGCTGGTCAAATGGTTTGTTTGTCACCCTAATGAAATACTATAGCCAGTTATACCATCCTCTGGCTACCAGGTGCTGGCAAGGCCCCAGGAGCCACCCTGAAGCTCTGAGCTGACCCATCACCTCTCTGAACATGCTGCTGCTGCCCAGCTGTGGGTGCACTTCCCCAGCCAGCTGTCCTGGTGGCCAGGCTGCGCATCAAAGCCTTGGTTGTGCTGCCTTATCGACCCACGTGTCTCCCAGCAAAGTGTGTAAGACCTGTAGAAAAAGGAATGTAGGCAGGAAAGATAGATCTGTACTCATTCAAAACATCATACAATGTTTTGAAGGTAGTTTGTTGTTATTTTTTCCCCCTCGTCTAATGCAGTTGTTAGAGTACCAAGCTTTTAGAAATCTTGAATCAATAAACCAGTTTTGCTTTGGAGGAACAGAAACATTGATTAGCAAAAGCACAAAATAATATAAAGAATAAAGATAGATGTAGAAACCACTTTCAGGTTCTGCAGAACCCTTTGCTTGTTCTGCAGGAAGTGCTATTAGAAAGCCTGAAATATTTAAGTATGTGGTAGTTCAAGCTGCATTCTGCCACATACAGAATATTTATTCGTATCCGTATTTCTTGTCCTTTGTCTATAGGGCTGACTACCAGTTCCTATAAATGTCTGTGTGTATTTGTGTGTAAGGATGTCAGAGTTGGGGAGAGCAGCCCTCACTCTGCCAGTGCGGCAGCTTCCAGCATGCCATATGCATTATGGCTTGCAGCACAGACCGTGCCCGCAGGCTGACAGGCTCCGTTCTGTATCTCTTCATTATAATGAACCCCTGACAGCACCGAGAAAGGTTCAGGCAGCAGGAGCAGCCGCAGGAGTCCACATCCCAGCTGCATAAATCAGGGCTATCACTCATCAGGTAAAGGCTTAGACTGGCAACTTGGGGAGATGTTGAGGAAAACACAGCAGAGCCCTAAATAGCAGGTAAAGAAAAACCTGACAGCGCTGGATTGTGTGAGCTGTGCTGCCCGGATACATGCAGGTATTAATGCATGCTTGTATCCCTACCAATATACACCTCTACATTACCCAAATGCCTCCCAGCTGCAGAGCCTTGTTACTGAACAGCAAGCCAAATGTCCTGTGATAAATAACTCTCTATCACATCTGAAGCCTTGCTCAGATCTTGGAGCTGTGATGGTCGAAGCCTAAGTGCAAGAGAGTAGACAGGATGGAACGACATCTACCAAGAGAAAAACTGAAAGAATTGGGTGGGGAAATCCAGGAAGGCTTTTGGCCAGACCAGTCTTTTTCCAGGTCTGAAACTGTCTGGGAGAGCTCTTCCCACATTTACACAGGAAGGAAGGGTTTTATTCCCGCACACTTAGTGTGTTGTGGATACAACCACTCCCTCAAGTGACTCAGACTTTCACATGTCATACAACCTACATGTTTTCAAGTTGAGGGCCTAAAACATGTTTAGAAACTTCAGGGCCTGGGAAAAAAAATCCTGGAAATGCATACAGAAAAAGTTACTGTTGGAAGGTTTTTTTTCCTTGGGCCTAGTAGGAAAAAGTTGGAGGAGAAAAAAAAGGGAGTCTTTCATGTGAAATACTCTGTCTCAGAATGAACAGTGAAAGAATGTTTAAATTAATGTTTACAATGATACTGGAATTTTTCCCTAAATGGATATTTTTTCTGAACATCTCCTTCCATCCCCTCACCCTTCATACTTTCCAAGGAAAATATTTGCCATTCAAGCTTGCAACATTTCCAAAATTTTTACATCTGTAATAAGGTTAGGGCCGGGGATAGGACTTGGGCAAAGATCTGGGCCGGTAAGGTAGGATAAAATATGGCAGACATGTTGTAAAATGCAATTTGTTAAACAGAAACTTGAGTCTTGGTTTCTGGCTGGTACAGACATGAGATCCTGACTAGATTTGAGGAGCGGTTTATTCCTGGAAACCCACTGTGAGGTTGACAGCCTGTGCAAGTGTGGGTGACCTGACTAATTCTGAAGCTCACAAGCATCTTTCTGTAACTAACAGTCTAATGGTTCCTTATCATTCAGAGAAAAGGGATAAAATATGCTACAGTTTTAAAATTACGCCAGAGTGTGTCAAAAGGTTACTGGACCCAACCAAGGACCAGAGGAGGCAGCATCTGGGCTCAGGCAGAGAGAAATCCTCTCTTGAAAAAGGATGCCCATGTTCATCTTCATCTTTGCTTCTGGAAATGAGCTTTTCTTATCTGTATATTAGAGCTGCAACTCACTGGGTTTCTCTTTGGAAGCCACAAGTTCTTGTTTCATGTAGAAGTCACCACCAGTCTTGCTTTCTCTTTTCTAGATTTAATTGTTGCTTCCTATCATAGGGATATGTCAGCTGGTAGCAAATACACTCAGGTGTGTAGGGAAGCATCATCTTCAGCATTTTGTACAACAATTACTATTCAAAAGCAAGGTACCTATATACATTTATTTTCTATATTAATACTTTCTACATTACTAAGTATATTTAACTAGCTAAATCAGCAGACATTTCAGTTCTTAAAGAAACAAAGTTTCATTTTCATAAAGACAAATATTTTAAATTTGACACAAATTTCTGGGTTTTCCTTTCCTCTAAGGAAAAATAAAGCCCTCTGATATTTCTCTTTTCCTTAAAAAGCGATGTAGATGTTCTGCCTTTCTTAGAGCCCCATTTGCATAGCTCAAGTGGACCTGTGATAGCTGTCTGTGTTCTCACAGTAAATATAATGTCTCAAAGCAACAGAGAAAGGTTCTTTAGCCCAGGATACGATCCCATATCCCACATTCTTTCAGCCACAGATCCAAATTTGTTAGGTGCCTATTTGCCCTCTGTAAATAACAAGAAGGCTAATTACAGTTCACTACCAGGTGTGATTCAGAAAAGTCTTTCCTAACATAACTCCCTCTAAGGACCCAGCTGACTTCAAGAAAGTGTTTTTGGAAACTCAATTAAGAGCATGTCTCATGTTTTAATAGTGAGGTCAGACCTTGGAAAAAATTGTATTCATGCTATTTTACACCATCTCTACATAATTTTATATAGTGTAACAACTGTGTTGCTTCTTAGGTTCATCTAGATGATAAGCTCAAGTTGAAAGCAGGAAGAAAAAGCTGGCACAGAATAAATGTATGAAGGGTAGGAATTAGCCAGTGGCAGTGCTTGTTGCAGAGGCATTCATCTGTAGCTTCCTCTTACATTTCTTCCTCCAGAGGCAAAGTTATACAGTGTCCCTCCTTACAGTGCTGCACAGTTTGCTTTTCACTTTGTATTTTTCACGAATATCAAGTTCTCATACCTCCTCATACCTACAGGTCTGTGGCTCCAGAGTACTTAGAAAGATTTGACAACAGTAAGTTAAACTCTGTTAGCACCCATGCAGCCCCAAAAATTCACACTGGGAAGCTACATACACGTTGACACTGAGCTGAACAGTATCTCAGTTACACCCTCAGGTGACTTAGGGTAAAGGCTAAGAATAACTCCTCGGTGCATACAAAATTTTACAATTGGCACGCAATTACAATACCCACAATTTTCACCATTATTTGCTTAGGTACTGGAATTGTGCTGTGGATTATCTGCCCAAAATACCTGCGCAAACACATCTCAGCCTTCACCAGGTCTCCTCTGTTTTCCATTACAGCTCAGGAAATAGCTGGGAGAGGAAACTGCATTTCAAATATTTGTACTAATACAAAGCTAATTTCTCAGTGAAGGTTTCTACAAATCTTTCATGATTGTTTCATACAAATCCTTGCAAGTTCAAGTTCCTAAAAAATCCACAGAATAAAATTCTTCCTACCTCATTCACCCTCAGCAAATTTGAGCTGTGCTGTAACCTGACTGCAGACATTATCAATTCCAATAGAGAATTTGATCTCTGAGTTTATAATTCATAGTTTTCAGTGGGAATAGTTACATAAATCACACTGGTTTGCTTTTGTTCCCTATTGCACAATATAGCAGTTTGACCGTAGCAGAGTGAAATTTTCATGTTACACCCAGATATGGATTTCAAAATTTCTTCTCTATTGGCTTATTGCTTTGGCCACCAAAAGAGGGAAGGAAACAATATGATATAATTAAAAAACACAATGTACATGTTTAACAAAAAAATTTAACTTTTAAAACTGGAATATACTAAATGAAACAAGAATAAATAATAGTCTAATAACTATGCTGACTGGATGCTTTAAAATATATACCATGCATGAGAATTATTAATTACTCAGTATAACTGCATCAGTATAAGAAGGGAGGTACAACTGAGTCCAGGGAAACATGCACAGATCTCTGTACCTCTAAAGAGCTTGGCAGCAAGTTACACTCTGGATCCATCCAAATATCCTTTTGTCAAACACAACTTATGTGTTTCTACCCAATTTGTAGGGGTCTTGAACTCTCACTAAACCAACCAACCTCACAAACACACTCCTGCTCTTCATGAAACAACTCTGAAATATTACAGGAGCCATCAGGAATGCCATCCTGATGGGTTTTAGTCAAGATTCATTTTGGCAAAAGATTTCTAGCAGCATGCTTCAGGTTTAAATTTCCCTGGATATCTGCCCTGGTCTCCTTGGAGCTGTGCCTAAATGTCTAACTACAGCCAGGTACAGAGGAGAATGAATTTGCTTTTTCTGGCCCAGAAGGCCCGCACTGGGGAGGGAAGAGCAGGGAGCTGGTGAGCCCCAGGGGTAGTTTCAGAAGCAGAGTCCTTTCCAGGGCTAGCCTTGCCAGTCTCAGGCACTGAAATACTTTTGGGATGTGGGTTTAGTTTTCCTGTTTGTTCATAGGAGAAGTCTAAGGTGCGCAGCTGTTTCATTGGCCTGCCGGTCTGTTCCCGTCCTTTACACTGTCTGGCACTGTGTGCAGCCATTTAAACCATGGAAAGAGCAAGTATATCATTAGGCTTCAGCCAGGAGTTGCAGGTTATTGACAGTTTACATCAGTACCAATTACTAGACTGGGAAAAGCAGTGGAAAATCAGGCCTTTCGTTGAAATACTTAGGTGGTATGGGTAGTGCACATGAAGTATTCTGAAACTGCTTCCGTCTGTCTGCTGGCTTGCAGAAGGATGCACAAGCCCACTCCCTCATTCCAGTACATCAGTGAACTTCACGTAACATCAACTGGACTTTACGGATGGTATTTATTTTAATAATTCTGGGTGAAATCCCAGAAAAATCCATGTTTTCTCAGAGGAAGCACATGCATATGAGTTGCAAAAACAACCTATTTTTCCTGGGGGGAAAAAAAGAAAAAATCTTAGGAAGTGGTTAACATAAATAAAGTGAACATAATTTCAGAATGAAATTGTGAGGGATACTGGAGTCACCAGCAAAACTAATTACAGCTTAAATGTCTTGGACTTGAGCCCCTCCTCAGCACAGACTCTCATCCTGACAGGCCATGCTGCTGTTCTCCTCAATGAGTGTTAAACTCAGAGAAAGAGGCTACAGCAGCAAGGCTTGAGAAAATTAATCTTCTGTGGTACTTCTCTGTACCAGAGTACATTATAACTTTACCTATTAGCAAATACAGTACTGTGCTCATGACTAGCCAGACCAGCAGCATGAACAGGAGCCACTTATTTTCTGAAGGAGAATAACACTTTTTTCCCCCTTTTTTTTTCCCCTTTCACCTCTAACCTCCTGTGTGCTCTATTCTAATGAAAGGCCAGAGGTTAGGACTTTATTTTCCTCCAGATCATGAATGCAAAATAGCGCCAGCATGAACAGTTCAATGACCCCTGTGTGTTGTGAAGCCACCGAAAAATGAAAACAAATGTTAATCTGAGGCCTGACTCAGACTCTCTTTGCTGATCTATACTTATGGAGCACATTAGGGCCACTTATGAAATGAGGCTGAGGGTGATCTTTGACCCCGCTCCATTTTCAGATGGCCGTGCTCCATTTGCTGGGGCCTGGCGCTGCTGCTGGCCTCGAGCTCAGGGCTCCTGCTCCTTCTCCCGTGGTGCCCACTGCTTCCCAAGTGCAGCTTACATAAGCCAGAGCAATTGCCAGCACACATCAATGGCAACACTCCAATTTAAGGGTAGATGGCTGGAGTAGGTGTTATTAGTACCCTGTGTCAAGCTGTGATTGCTCACATATGGCTGCAGGCTGAATAGCACTTTTGATTCAGGACAGAGAAAGAAGTTGGTGGTGAGGAAAAAAAAAAAAAGGAAGATGAAACAGTCTCGAACTTACCATTTTCTGATTTGAGGTGGTTGGATTAGAAATCCTCTTCTGGATTCCTAGGTGGTCCTGATCTTAAGGTCCTAGTCCTGTGACATTGAAGCCACATATTCAATAGCAAAATAGTTTGTGAAAGACTTCTGATGAATAACACATTCTTCTTGGTAGTATGACAAAAGCAAAAGAAATGCCTTCTCTATGAAATTATTATTAAACAAGAGTGAGGTTCTTGAATTTTATCTCATCATTCTGAGACAGACACTTTCAATTCCTTTTTTTTTCTTTATCCTACCCTTTTTCCAGTTCAATGTCTGTAATGCAAATAAGAACCAGAGGTTTAAGTCTACACTGTTTAGCGCTGAAGATTACTGTTGGTTTACAAATGAGACCTGTGAGAAGACTGCTAAAGAATTTGCTTTTTTTTTCCTTTTTTCTTGAAAAATCTTCTGAAGCAAAAATCGTATATGTCACATCAGCTTCTATTTTAATATTTCTTACTGCAGAATGGCCTAAAAAGCAAGTATTGTGCATATACAGTGTTGTGCAAGGGAAAAAGGAAGAAAAGAGATATAGTTGACCCTTTTAAGCTTGCATATGGAAATGAACAATTACGTAAAATTGTCCTTATGAAACAGTCACGTCTCAAAACTAAAAAAAAAAGCCAATGAACATTTTGCTTGGGATGGGCTGAATATATTTCTAAGATTACAGGTACATACAGCCCTGATATACTAATGTATTGTAATTCCCTTCTTCTGCACTTAAAAGTGATGTGCAATTTTCTCTGTTTCAACAGGGCTCTTCAAGTGAAAAGGCTGAGCACTGGGGGTCAGAAATCACTAGATGTTCTCTTTCATTAAACAACAATTGTTTACAAATTTCCTGCATAGTTCAAGTGCAATTAGTTTCAACTGATTTTAAAGAGTATGATTTCGTATCTGGTTTTGGGGACATCACCTAGCATGGTACTTGGAACAGTAAAACTAATGTTTGCCCACTGCAGCCTTTGCCAACCTTTGTTTCAGGCTTCAAGGTAAAATTAAGTCAGATGATAATGTCAACAAGTAGTGGTTAGCAATTTTATTGAGAATAACAAAAAAATCATACACTGTTATTATTCATTATTTTTGTATCAGGTAGATGGGTCTGGCATATACTGATTGAGTTATTCAGAAGGTCAAGTCTTTGATGCCCTGATGGATACATGTATTGGCTGGTACTACAAAGTCAGCATTTACTATGAGTTCTTAATGTACTATCAGCAGATACTCAAGAAAAAAGCACTGCAAGCTCTTAATGGTGAGAACCATAAGTGGGTAGATTAGCTGTAGCTGTATATTTACCTTTAAGCCACAGCAATTGGTTAGTCTGAGGAGGAAAAACCTGATGTGTGAGAAGGAAGGGAAGAAGACAATCACATCTATAGGAGCTGTGGATCACCAGCATTGCTGGAAGACAAACCATTTCAATTTAAGGATGTAAAACTAAATATAAACATGTCTTCTTTTGAGTTCCCCAGCTTGCTGTCTTTACTCATGTTTCGAAATCTATCAGTACTTTTCAACAGGTATAGCTTGACAGTGCCTCTTGCAGAAAATATTAGTCTCGAAAATTCCCCTCCTACCTGACTCCCTTGAATCCTGAGTGGACTCACTCAGAAATCCAGGAGCTGAACTGAATGCTGATAGGCAAATGTGTGGAAGATTCACTCTCTTTCTTTAAAATCCTAAATATTGAAGTATTCAATTTAACATGTCTTGCTTTAGGCTAAGTTAATTCATTGATGTAATTTTGAAAGAAACATGGGATGTCAAGTGGTATTTTGCAGAGCTGTTCGGGAGAAAAATCTCTTCCCTTGAGTGCTTCATGTCTAAATTTATGGAATCCTTTAACACCTGTTTCATTCTGACTTGATTCTGATTTTTGCATGTCTCCTTTTTCTTTTACCTTTGCTTTCCTTTTGGGTGTCCATAAAGTGAAAAGCCTTGCACAGACATAACCTTGTTCTTGCTATCTTCAAAGTCTTCTCTAGGTTTTGAGCCTTGATAGCAACTATTTGTATAATCTGTATAAATTTTCTATATATTTATGTAACTTTTGTAAGTATTTTTGTAACTACACATGAGGATACATACCATTATAATAATATAAAGCTTCATTAGCATCCCAAAGAATATAGAACCATACAAAAATATGGGCCCTTTATTCCAAGCCATCTTATCTTCTGTTGTGGTTTTGGAGGAAGGAAAATGCAAAGGGAGCTGAATGTGAAAGGGGGACTTTCCTTTCCCCCAAAAATTAGTTAGATTTAATTACCAGGGTGGTTCTTTCTTTATATATGGAGATAAAAATATTTCATGCTTAAAATATCACTTTTCTGTGAAATATTCTCTTCTGTTTAATCTAGTCTGAACAGAGTTTGGTGTTCTTTCCTTGGATAAGAATCTTAATAGGAATCTGAATTGTCTCTTCAGCAAAGGCTATAAAAACATTGCTGGGAGCAAGACCATGCTTTTTGTTGCCTCTCCTCCAGGCCTGCTGGCTGATTAATACAAACTATCTCCTTTCCAAAACCCCCTGACAAAACTGAGAAGACAGAGCTATGAATCCTGCTTCCTAGGACACACAGCAGCTTTACAACAAAAGGGAAAGAGGGTGTCTTCTTGAATAGTGAGAAGATTTACTTTTCACTGTGATGAGTGAATTGTTTCATAAGTTGTGAGTTTTCATCCCATTTTACCCCTGTCATAAATACTCTGCTCAGAGTATAAAAGAAAATGTAGAATTAAATGGTCATGGAGAAGAGGATACCAGCATAATGGAAACAGACCATCAGAAACAAATTTTAAAAACAATGCAAAGTTGAGAAAAAATTAAGAAAAGGAAGAAAATGTGCGTTATGTTCCCTATCTTTAAAAAATACACAACTTCCATACTGAGCATCAGTTTCTAGAAAGTTATTGATCCTGTACCAGCAACAATGTTTTTCTACAGAAAGATATCAGAAAGTTTGTTGAATGAACTAGGGGTGTGAAATTTATGTAAGCTGTTTGGAGCAGGAGCTATCTTTTATGCATTTGTACAATAGCTAGCACAAGATATTTGTAAATGTCTCACCAGATAAATGGAGTTATTGAGTAGTGTCACCTAAAATGCAAATAACGGTAGCAAAAATAATAATAAATCTCTCTGTACTGAACAGAATTTTAACTCTAAATCACAAGTGTTTTATCTTCATTTTTTGAAAAGCTGTTGCATGTTTATCCAGCCGAACAAATGAGGTATGCTGGATCTCAAAGCTTTAAGTGTTAAAGGCCAGATTGGATGGGGCTCTGAGTAACCTGGTCTAGTGGAAGATGTCCCTTCCTATGGCAGGGGGCTTGGAACTAGGTGATCTTTAAGGTCCGTTCCAACTCAAACCATTCTGTGAGTCTTTGAATCTATAAATCTCTAGAGAAGAAGTGCACAGCATCCTGGAAGACTGAGGTGTAAAACCAATAGGAGCCAAGAACCTGCCAGCAGTCTCCCAGCCTTCCCATGCAATGCTGAGCCTGCCTCTGCAACCTGAACACCAAGCCTGATGTTGGAGCTTGCCTCTCCACAAACCACCACCAGGTGTTTACCAGGCTGGAAGAAAAGCTCTATCAACACTTTTTGTCCTAGGAATTATAGAATCCATGACCAAAAATATACAGCACAACAATATATGACCTATCCTAGTCAAATGAAGGAAATACAGATGTGTGTCTGTGTATGTCTGTATCATTGAAAATACAGTCTTAGAACCTCCAGGAAACAAAATGGACTATAGAAACAGTGACAGCAGCAACTATAGATGAGTAAAGACAATGGTTGGCTATAATTTTTCCAAAACAAATAGATACACTAAGAATTCACACAAAAAACCCAGTCAGGGTCTCCAGGCTGTCTCTTCCTCATCTTGTCTCCTGGTCCTCATGTTAACATTTTCTCTTAATTTAATTCCTAAAGTGTCTCAACTGAGCTCTACTACACAATATGTGATAATACTACAATATTTGTAGTATTATCACATATTCTATAATAAAAAAATTTTCTTTGCTTTCACGACACTCTGTTCTCATGAAGTGGCCTTATAGGTGAGTGACAAATTGAGTGTAAACCCCACGTGTGCTAGCTTCTACTCCCAGGGACTTAAACCTTTCTTATTTACTTTCATCTGACTCACCAGTCTACCTGGATGGAAAAAATCCCACCTCAATGACATGCTAAAAGGAAGGGTGACAGTTCTCTGTTCTTGCTTTCCCAAATGCAATAAATACCCACCTGAGGCAAATGCAGTTGTGTTAAGTTGGCACAATGCACACAAGCTCCTATTTGCTCACATTGCCTAGTTATTGGGTAGTCAGGCAGACTGGTGGGATCACATCATGACCACAGAGCTGACAAAAACTCTGGGTCTGGAAGGATGGCCTCATGTTTTCCAGACTCCTGTCCCAGGGAAGAGGAGCTGGCGCCAACATCCCAAGATTCAGTTGTAGCTAAAGACCAGCAAGTTTTCCAGAAACTGCAAATTTGCCCAAAAATGCAGTTGCATGGGTATGAATGAAAAGATAATTCCAGATGAAAGAAGAATGAGAGCAGAGTTTCAAAAATGTCACACACCCATGGTAACAGGGTTCATTTCTAAAAGGTTTAAATGACATTTTTTCACATAGTTCTCACTGTGGCATTTCGATAAAGCTGCTCTGAGTTGCTTCTGTCTTGGCAGATGCTCAGCAGCTCTTTTTTCCCCTCCTTGCTCTGTCAGCAGCATCTGGCTGCAGTGTTTCCACCTCTGCAGCTGTTTCTCAGCTGCGCACACAGATGGGTAGGGCAAGGGGCTGACACACAGCCATCGGAAAACGAGGCACAAGAGGGAAATGCCAGCTGGAAAAGAGGTTATGAGGGGCCTAGAAGTCATTTCCAACCCTGAAGAAAGGATAAGGCTCAGGTTTGCCAGCGCTCTGTCAGGTGCCGGTGGCAGGACAAAGAGGTCAGTGTTGTGAACATCTGCCTCTGCAGATCCTCTTTAGACCAGAGGATGTGGTGGGCCAGCAGGGTAATGACAACATCAAGGGCAGCCCCTCTGCCTCTGCAGTGTTTTCTCACTTTCTGTGAAACAACTGCTCATAATCCCGTCATAAAAATCCCAACTGCCGACTGGGAGCAGCTTTAAAGTGGAACACCTGCTCACTGTTAGGTGCAGGGACACTGACTCCTCCGTGGTCTGTACCAGGTGCTTGACTCCAGGTCGAGCTGGATGGGCAGATGGAGCTACATGGCTCTGTGACACTCTCCTACTTCCATCGCTGGGCCTTTCCTGTCCCTCCTCACACTTCTCTCCCTTTCTCCTGTCTCTCTACCCCACACAATGGAGCTGAGGCCCAGTGAAATGGCAGGGCTGACAAATGCTTTTACATGTTCTTAGTCTGGGGGGATTGTGTTTCTCCAAAGCACACCAAAGGCTTCACAGATCTTATCTTGCACACAGCTGTCACCGCTCCAGAAAGGAACAAGCAGAAGTTAGCTGCTGCTGCTGCTGCTGCTACTGCTGCTGCTGCTTACTTGGATGCAAGGATTGATAAAATTACTCTTTTACCAGCTCAGCTTTTTGAGAGATTTCTAGCAAGCCAAACCAAGGTGATTTCTTTCTGAGCAGGATTGCTTTCCACCTTCTCAAGGCTCAGAGTCTTCCCCTGCTGCTGTTGGCTGGCATTAATTTTAAAATATACAGTATTAGGAGCTATGCCAGTGCCAATGTGTTTCCTTTTTAGAACAGCTCATAATATAAAAATATTGTTAGTTCAGACATGAAAACAGACCAGACAGGCATATAGACAAGACTTCTGCTAACCAGAGGAAGTATGAATATCAGGATAAGCGGAGGAGGAAACTGCTTTAAATGCTCCTGAGTCCAGCAAGATGTCTTCCAGAGGATCAGGAGCACAAGTGCAGTTCCTCCATTTGCAGCCCTGTGTGCTGCTGACTCACCAGGACCTCAGTCCTGGTTTCCCAGCTCCTCTGGGATCCAGAGTTATGTCAAGGAAAATGAGAAGGAACTAGCTTTTTTGCCCCTCATCCCCAGCCGTTCCCCTTATGTCGCGAAAGAACAGCACACGTCCTGCTTAAACTCGTAGCCCTCTCCAAAACTCCCACCAGACATGGTGACTTTGCATTGCCTCTTATTCAGCCTAGTGAGTAAATATCACTCTTTGGCATTATGCCTGTTTTTTATGCTTAGTTTTCTTCAGCTGTGCTGGGATTGCTGGGGTAGCTGTGGGATGCTGACATGGAAAGAATAAAAATTTTGAAATCTGCTTGGAAAGCATATTCCAAAGACAAACTCTGGAAACCCATGTTTTGTTTTTATGTCTATACATTAAATTAATCTCTCCAGTAAGCCAGGTTTGCTCAAGAATGTGATTTTTGAGAAGGAGTGGCAATTAAAATTCCTTATGTACTTTCTACCCTTAGAGCTGAGGCCAATGCATCTTAAAAAATAAAAGCAAACCACAAACACATGTGAGTACTCTGAGCATCTGATCACCTGACTTGAATCAATTGATATTTACTTATCTGAACCCTGTTTTTCAAAAGTTTTGACTGACACATGCATTTCCTCTGATCTCTTTATAGGGATGCCTACCAGACATCAAGATGGAGTGGGAAAACTGGCTTTTGCTCCAATGGTTGCCATACAGGTTCTCTTTTTCCTGTGAAACCTTTCTAAAAGCCTCCATGAGCTATTTGAAGGAGAGTCATTAGTGGAGGTGAAGAAAAAAGAAACAGACTTTCATTGCTTTTAATGCAATGGTTAGAAAAACAAGTATGAACCTTTTCTCCAGCCCTTGTGTCCTGTTTTTTCCTTTTATTGGCTTTTCGCAGTCTTGGGCTGTCTATGTGCAGTATAACAGTTTGAATAGGGCCCCAGTGGTCCATGATTTTAGTCAAGAACTTAAATCAGACTTAGTCTTTAAAGGACTTTTTTTTTTTTCTGATAGCAGAATATTTCCACATGATTTGAGGTTTAAAATGTGATTTTTTTAAATTGTATTTTTTTTACATGAGCTGGCTGTTGAATCTCAGTGAGACTCAGCCACCTAACCCTCTTAGGCTTCCTTGGAAATCCCACCCTCAGCCAGATAAAGCATGGTATTTTAGCTGAGGAATGAAGTTAGCATTCACATGGATGTCTGATCCTATGTTTTGTTGTTATTAGAAGACAGACTTAGAGGGGGACTGGACAGCATAATAATTAACTATGGAACTTTCTCATGCTGTTAAACAATGATTGATGCCAATAACAGAAGCAAGAAATCAAGGTCAGAGCAGAAATGAGGCTCTGAAAGACAGCTGCTGGAATATGAGCCATTTGCTTCCTGCATTTAAAATGGAAGACCTGAATGCCCTACTTGATCTCACTGAGAAATGGAAATAGAATCAAAATGGAGGGAAGGAGGGCCATGCTAAACAGAAGGCACAACTCCCTTTTTTCCTTTCTTTCTTTTTTTCTTTTTGTGCATTTTAGAAGACATTCCTATTCTGAGAAATATGTTTTAGCTTTTATAGACGGGTTTGTTTGCACAGTTTAAAGAGCTACAATTTGAAAAAATAAGATGGGAAAAATTGCAGCCGTGTCTAAAAGTAATTCTAAATATATAATAAATCCAAAGTCTCAGTTATATTCTTCAGTTTTATTCAGAAGATTGCAAACATGAGTTTAAGAAAACTTGTCTGTACGTAAGAAGTAGTATAAATATGCTTATAAAATAAATGTAACCTTTATTGTGTCAGGAATACTACTGAAAACTGTATGTGTGAGTATAGATATATAGAGGTATATATGTATGTATATTCACACACACACACATACATGTATGGAAGTGGGGGTGATATTCAGACACAGTAATGGAGCAGTATCCAGACTTTCTTCCCTTGTCAATACACTCCTGTCTGGGAGGGAAGGTAGCAGCTGTTTGGCAGTGTGATGTTACTAATATGAGTACCTTACACATCACAGACACTTAGCATATATGCAGATAGTGCAGGAAGGTGGACTTAAAGAAGTAGATCCAGTTATGTCTGAAACTAGGTCCCACAAAACATGAATAAAGACAAATAGCACCTTATTTTTCCCTTTTTCATCATGCACTCCATGCTTAAATGCTGGTTCAGTAGGGATGCATGAACACCATCTTCTCTTGAAACATTAACAGCTTGTCCTTCAGCGTCTGGACTGCTACTGACTTAACCCAATTCCGTTTAAATAGTAAGGTGTAGTAAGCTGGCTTGTTGGTTTGGCTTGGTTTGTTGCGTTTTGTTTGGTTGGTTGGTTTGGTTTGGGATTTTTTGTTTTGCTTTGTTCTTTAATATGGCCTAGCAGAATAAAACAAGTTAAAGAGCTTTGGCTTAGTTGAGACCCAAGATTATCAGGCTTTAGCTGCACGCAAGCAAATTTAGCAGTGAATAGCAACTTAGTCCAGTCTGTGTCAAGGCCAGGGAAATCACATTTTGGGGAAGAGGCAGTGCCCATTCCACAGCCTTTGAAGATTGCTGCTAAAATTAGATGATGGCTGCTAGCCAGAGAAAGAAAACATTTTTTCCTCTTTTGCAATGTATCCAAAAGCCACACTTTCAGGGGTTTCTATGAACCTTTCATACACTGAAGAAAAAATATAGATCCTCCCGTTCACCTGTGAACTAAAAGCTGAGAACTCAGAGATATTTTTTTTCTGGGTTTGAAGGACATTAAGGAAATATGTATCATATCATTGTACCCATTAATGTCAGTTTAATACAAATACATGATCAGTTTTTAGCTGTATTTAGGGGTACCTAGTCCACAAAGTGGGTCTGAATTTCAAGAGTAATTACGAGTCACCCTATGAAAATCAGACCCCTTTTGACTTTAACATTCTTTGCATTAGATCTCTCATCTCTTCTGAAAACCTTAAATTTTCAAAACCTATACCTATGGAAAGAAAACCCAAAAATTTAGTCCTCAGGGGCCCAGGCAAGTCTCTGTGACCAAGTGTGAAAGGCAAAAGGGAGATCAGAGTTCAGACTTGTTACCTTTGAGGGGCCAGATCTCTGAGTCACCATAATAGTGGCTGAAATACCATATTTTCCCAGTTCCTCTGATGAGAAACCTGGATGTCAGATGAGGAAAACTGTGATTCTTATGGGAAAAAAATTTGGTAAACATGTTTCATGTCAAGCATGGTACGCCCACACAGACAAATCCAGCTTGCGGCCCTCTGTTAGTTTTTTCTCCTTATTTAGTAAGAAAACATATATGCCAATATAATCTTTTCCATTTTCTTGCGGCTGAAGCCTCACTTGTGGGCTCCCAAAATGACACCACTGAAGAGCAGGGCCTAACCTCAATGTTTGGTGAAAAAACACAGGAAAGGCAGAACCTCTACTGAAGAAGGGAGTACAAGCTGTGAGCAATATTTTAAAACAAGTGGGCAAGCAAAAACATACAAAGCAGCCACTACAAAGTGAGTGCATCTCTTCTAATTTCTCCTGGATATCTAAGGTGAATCAAAGCCGAGCCAGACTCTTATGCAATTCGAGGGAAAGAGTCCACATGTTTAGGCCATTTTCTCATGGCATTTCCTGATGAAAAACTGCAAAGCACAACAGTTCTTGCTCTAAGTTCCTTTGTGTTTGTATATTGTTCCACATAAAATAGACACTGATAGCAAAGATCCAGCTGCGGTTTTTTGGTTTTTTTGCTTTTTTTTTTTTTTTGCTATTTTGAGGAACATTAAGTTTCCATTTGGGATGGGAGAAGAGGAATTTTACTGAGGACAGGTGTCAATGGTGAGACAGAATGTTTTTTCTCCTGTTAATTCACTCTTTCTCAAAGGATCTGGGGTTTGCGGTGAGTATCCATGTTGGAAGCAACATGGCTGACAAGCATTTACCAGTATTATTTAGTAGGAGAGATCCTCCTAGAATGCTTTTAGAGGCCGTCAACAAAATTGCTCATTATAACTTATTCCTATCCAAAAGCTGAGTAACTGTTTTACAGAATTCCTGAGGAATATACAAGAAATACCCATATGCACAATGATAGGTGCCAGAGAAATCAAATCCCTCCATCAAAGCTGTATTTATCTTACAATCCTCTTCTTTTTTTTTTTTTTTTTGATAGGAAGGTCATTTCAATTAGCAAGTGGGGGCAGGGAGTTATTGTTGGTAGGCACAGCCCCATATTGATGGTTCCCCTATACGTCAGCACACGAGCATTAACATTGCTCAGATAATCTTGCTGGCAAGCAAAGAAACAACTATCACATTACTTGAAAGAACTGAAGCTATATTGTACAGCAGTCATTAGCCTCCTTGAATCTGCTCATAATGGTGAATGCATCATTCTGCCTGCCTGCAACTTGTGTAACAAACAGCACAGCCAAGTCTTTTCCAGTTCTGTTATTCTGTTTTAAAAAACACTGACATTTTCTTAAACAGACATAATTTACAATTTTAAGTAACACAACAGTGCCTTGGTGTGCAATGGCCAGCAAGCAAACAAGACTCCTTTCACAAAGATAAAAAAAAATAAAAAACACAGTCTCGTGCTCTCTGAGGTCACCACGGCTTAAAACTGGGGTGAGGGGTGAGAAACCGGGACATTGCTGTGACTTATCTTTGGCTTTGGAATATTTACTGTGCTCCCATATCAGAAAGCCCTAGCGCAAGTAGAGTTAAAAGCAGTGTGCAATGCCCTCTGGGGACATCAACTGCCTGTGTCTCCACTATCCTATCCTGTGTCTACACCTACTGCACCTCAGGCAGCAGTTTTGGGGAATGAGCATCCATGCTGTTTTGATCTCTGACTTATATTCCCAGCTTGCCTGACTTCCCCTGACTGCCAACACCACACGGGAAACATCAGGAGTACTCACAGCACCAACCAAAGTGTCTGCCATACACCAGCTGGTTGAACCACCTTGTCAAGCACTTCCTGGAGCATCGTCCACCTACCACCATGTATCCCCACCATGGCATGCCCCTATTACTCACATTTCAAAGTAGAAACATATAAAAAATTATAGAATTTTTTAGGATGGGTTTAGCTAGGAGGGGTGCCCTTCACACCCATCATCTATGTGCCACCAATCTATGCCAGAAAACACAAGGTGGTGCTCACGAACTGGCAAGTGAAGTCCTGACATATGGTGAAGTATTAGTAAATAACATGAATTCCCTTCTGGTGGGCACTAAACAGAAAACACTGTTCTGTTTATGGCCCTGGTACAGCTGGGCTTCTCTGCTGCTGCAGTGCTGCCTGGCCAATTCAACTTGTCTGAGTCTAGCAGCTGAAGACAGATCACAAGCACATGACATTGCAGACCTCCAGGATGAAAATAATGGCATAGTTGTCATTGCTGAACTTCTGTGGCATCAGTCAGGGTGCCAGCTAAGGAGTGGATGCACTTCCCTCTCCTGCCTTTTGTAGAAGCTGCTGCAAAGTGCCACAAAAGTGGCCTTTTCTCTCTGGATTTGATTTTTGCTTTCTATTTTTTCACATTTGGAGGACAACGTGCTTCCCCCTGTGGGAGATGGTAGCACACACCATAAGGTAAATCTGTTTTCTGTCACGGGATGTTAACTGAGGGCATTAGTCTTGAATCACAGCCCCTGAATTAGTGCGGCCTATGGGAATCCCCTTATCCCTGCCTGTCATGACAGTGGGTTCATGTTTCCCCCAGGAGAGCACCTGGCTGCCCACTGTTCCCTCTGTTGTCCCCCCCCTCTGTGCAGGCTGCAAAGGGTAAGAGCACCAGCATGGCACTGTCGGATACAAGTGACAAGAGGCAGCTATGGCTTTACATGACCTACTAAGCACTTTTATTTACTCATAGCTAAAGAAATCATCCCATATGTAACTGTCTCAAAATAAATAAATAAAAGTCTTTCTTTACCTGAGGATTATCAACTCTGGGTTAGTGACATGAGGTCCAGAATCCAAAATCCTTCACTAAAAAGTCTCTCGCTCACCAGACTCTGCAATGGCACCAGGAAGGAACAACATCTTGACTGTGGCAGCCTATGAAAAGTATGTGACTGCTACTTTAAATTAGTGATGGATTGAAGACAGCAGGTGACACGCAAACTGCAACACTTGTGTTGCCTAATAAGTGAGCAGAACCACACTGCAAGGGCAAATTGTCGTCTCCCAAAGCGGCTCAAATGAGAAACACAACAGTAACACAGCCTGGAGGGCAAGGAGATGTGCCTTAACAAATGTCCCAGACTTAGACGCTCTGCATCACAACTACGGGTTTTTTTGAGTGTTGGGGCTTTTATTTTTATCAGTGATGTTTAATCGATGTTAGGTCATGGAAATACTCAAAAAACAGCATTAATGGAGGGAAGAAAACAATGTCTTTACATTATAGGTTCCAAATGAGATCATAAATGTCCCAAACAGTGTGACAAGTCTGCTGTCAGGAGATGGTTTATGACTGAGCAGAAACAGGAAGCCTGGTGGCTCACACATCATGGCCCACACCTGGACATTTCCAGAAAATTTCTCAAATATGAGTAGTTCAAACAGCTCTGATAAGGATTAGGTAAGAATGCAAATATCAGGGCTTTATATGAAAGTAATTCAAGCTACGAACCTTTTCCAGAACATCTTTGTCGGGGGTACACTCCCTGTGTACATTCAGCCTTTTGGTCACGTTTACATTTTGCTGAAGAAGCAAGTTTGATATTTTCTTTGCTCACTCTTCCTTATCTTCTTAAAATTCAATGCACATCAGTAAAATAATATGATCCACAGGGGAAATTGTCCTATTTTTCTATTGTCTACAGGCTACAGAAAATTTGAAATCAAATCTAAAATTAAAAAATTGGCAGAATATGAATTGAAGTCAGTATTAACTAGAAACTTCAGCATAAAGTATATTCGTTTGATCAAAGAAATATTCTATATCCCATGGAAGCTTTTGAAGAATATTTAGAAGTAAAACAAGTGGGGAAAATCTCTCTGTGCCAAATTTTGAGCTGTTTTTTAAACACACATCAAGGCAAAGCCATAAAGCAGCCAATTGCCTGTATCTTCTGCCAAGAGCAGCATTCCCTCTCTCTCTCTCTCCCTCACTTTTCCCCTCCTCCTCCCTCCAAATGAACAAGATCAAGATCAAGAAAATTGCATCAAGTCCTTGAAGCACATTTCAAGTTTGCAGGAATATCATATTCACGTGAGTCACCACTCCACACACACACACACACACACACACACACTTCTTAGTTGCTTCTGCTGCTGCCACAACCAAGGAGCAACCACAAGGCTTTGGAGGAAGACAAGGAAACAGGGAATCTGGTAGCCAGTGAAAAGCTGAAAAGCAGAAATAGGCTTACAGACTGAAGGAGAGAGCAGGGAACACTTGCTCTAGATGCCAAAAAATTACACCCCACAGCTGTGTGCTAATATTATGATTATTATTTTGGCAGAGGCTTTTTTGTTTTCTTTCCCAAGCTGATCCTGCTCCCCTCTTGTGCAGGTATTGAGCTTGTGCTGGGCCAAAAAAGCAAGAGAAACAAGGCCATCAGTTTTAGATTTGCTGTGCTCTGTCCAAGATATATAGCACATGGCAGCAAGGGAAAGCAGGAGATGGGGGAGAAAAGAACTGTGTTAATGATTGCAGCCTGGGTAAAGACCTTTGACTTTTTCAATAGTTTTAGTTCAGAATGAAAAGGTGTCAGGGATGAAGAGAAAAATTGCTAATTCCCAATTGTCTCTGATGTAAATAATTAATGCAAATAACTTGGTGTACCTGATTAGCCTGAAGCTCCGTGAAGACATTAAAAAGGCTTTAGTACCAGAATATTTTATTGGAGGAGGTTATGGTCAGATCCTTCTCTCTATCAGTCTTCCTTCTTCTGTGAAAATATAGTGTAATTATCATTACAGACCTTTCATAGCCACCACGAGTTTACATCAGCCCAAGCCCTCTGCACATCACATGCTGAATCAGCAGTCTTCCAAACAGCACTGTCCATGACAGGCCCTGATGTCCAGTGGTGGCAAGCCAGTTTTAGTTCCTTGATAGTCTGAAAGATGTCTTACATACAGTTAAACTTCTGCACTTGTGCAGAATTATTCCTTAGATACCCCATTCCACAGAATTCCCTCCCCCTGCAATTATTCCTTTAATCCTTAGAAAATAAATTCCTGCACTCATTTTTTTGCATCTGTCCTGTAACTGAGAATCCCTGCAATATGAGACTTCCAAGCACATTTTATTAAAAAGTCCTTAACAGAGGGAAGCATGACAAAATGTGAGGCAGTATGGGTACAAATCAGAATTGAGGTTGAATTTGTAGCGTCAGACAAGCTTATTTATTTAGGTTATTAACATAAGAAAAGGTGTTCTGCCTTAAACTGAGATTCCAGTGTCCCCTATTTCCACTTTCTATTTCCTTTCTTTTTTCCTATTCTGACATTTATTTTCATATGTTGTTTCTCTCTTTAAGCATGTTACTTTTATCATACATCTTTTTCCTTCTTCTGCTTAAAAGCCCTTACAATATTTCATGTACCTTTTGGTCTTTGTGTATCTTTTATGGCAGCCTCCATTTTCTTGTGTCTGGAACAGCTGCACCCATTTGTCCTTTTTAGGCCTCTATCCTGAAAACCATCTTAAATCAGAAAACACTTAGGCGCATGTTTAGCACTGGGGTTAATTTTTACATGAAGTGCAAGGTAAGCATTTACCTGAAGTTGATCAAAGTTCAACTGCTTTGCCAAACAGGTGCAGATTTTATATATATATATACACATACACACACATCCATGCACATAAGATAAATGTTTTTTTTGAAACTGAACAGCTTTCCAGAAGGAGAACTGCTGGCTCATGAAAAGTATTTGGCAAATTATAACTTCTGTCTTGGGTACCTAAGACATATTACATTCATCACCATCACTCGCCTCAGTGCCTATTAAATAAGACCCTGCACAAAACACATCCGCTCTTCATCCATGACACGTGAGTGGGGTTTCTTTCCAAACTGATCATTCCTCTGCTGCACTGGACCTCTGTAGAGAGAAGCAGCCACTGTGGTGGAGTGACAGCCAGGAGAAGCAGCACATCCTGGAGCTGCTCTGGTACGGGCAAGCTGTCCACAAGCTTGGATTGTGCAGGAAGCTCTGCAAAGCAGCTATGCTGACCTGCCTTAGCATGGGCTCTAAAGAGCTTCTCACCAGGGACATGCAGAGGGGTGTGGCATGGCCACAGATCAATGGCACACAGATAGACACCCAGAGAGCTCCCTTGTGATCAGCATGCCCCTCTACTCCACTCCTGTGGACACCACCTGCAGTGCTGCACCCAGCTCTGGGACCCCCAACATAAGAAGGATGTTGACCTGTTAGGGTAAATACAAAGGAGGGCCACAAATATGATCAGAGGGATGGAGCACCTTTCCATGAAGATAGGCTGAGAGAGTTGGGGTTGTCCAGCCTGAAGAGAAGGTTCTTGGGAGAGACCTTATAGAACCTTACAGTACCTAAGGGGGCTACAAAACACCTGCAGAGGACTTTCCACAAGGAATTCTAGTAATTGGATAAGGGATAATGGCTTCAAACTGAAAATGGGTAGATTTAGATTAGATATTAGGAAGAAATTCTTTACTGTGAGGATGGTGAAGCACTAGACCAGTGACACCCAGAGAAGCTGTGGATGCCCCATCCCTGGAATTGTCCAAGACCAGGCTGGATGGTGCTTTGAGCAATCTGGTCTACTGCAAGGTGTCCCTGCCCATGGCAGGGAAGTTGGAACTAGGTGATCATTAGGATACTTTCCAACACAAACCATTCTGTGATCCTATGATTCTATGATCCAAATTGCAATGCAAACACCTCTATAGCAAAAGGGAACTCAGAAGACCTTTCATTAATATGCATTGTTCCTACTGAAGTTTATGTGTACCCTCAAAAATTCATTTTTCTCACTCAACTCATATTGCAGCATTCTCCCAGGCTGCACACAGACACGCACGTAGGAACCCACATACCTACACATGCCTTTAACGGGGCTTTGTTCCATCTTGACAGGGGCCCCTTCATTTTGTCAGCCAGATAGTCGAAAAGACGGGAGTATTAATTTCAGGCACAGGATAGATATGGCTTTAAAACCAGAGCTGTTTCCCACGCAGAATTCAAGAATGTGGGCAGACGAGTTTGCCTGTGCTTGTGTTATTGGTGTCTTCCAGCAATGGGGCTTGACCCCCATGCTCCTTTCACCTCTTTTCCTGGATGAGCCACTTTTTCTAAATCTGTTCTCAGGTGCTCTGTTTTCACACTGTATTGGGACTGTGAATTAATTCTTCTGGCAACAGATTACCTAAATATCTGGGCTTTATGAAGCCTATATCCATGTGGGGATTCAGTTACTAAATCCATTCAAGTATGCCAACGGTACCAAATGTGTTTAGGTATTTTGCTGAATGGAGACAATATTAGCACTAATAAGAACTAGTTCCACAAGAAAGTAATTGTAAAACTGGGAATCTTTTTGTTTTGTTTTGCTTCTGCTTTCAGAGACTGGTCTCAGAGTAAGACCTTGAGTGAGGAAGCAGAAGGGCAATTACTTCCAGTGTGCTGGGTGAATTTGCCAGAGGAGGGAAACTGAATGTTTGATGTGTTCCCCAAGGCCAATGTTCCACAATTATAAAAATATACTACCTCCCCTGTAACTCTGTGAGTATAAAATGAAGCATCTTACCTACCATTAATTAGCTGTATTTTGTAGTTTTATGGACATTGAACACAGTGTTCTAATTTGCATACATTAACATGTAATTTACATGTTCACTGCAAGGTATTCAGTTTTATTGCCATTACCTTTTGTGGCCTATTTCTCTAATGACTGTAATGGAATACAAAAGAGATTTCTCATTGTGTTTACACTCTTACCTTATACATGAGTTTCAGAATAATGTGTCATGCTGAGAAGTGGGAATTTTCATGCAAAAGGATTTGCTTTCTAGTTTGAGCCACTTTGTGACCACCCACTCTGCTGAATTTTCTAATTCTTCCTATATTTCCTTAGCCACTGCTCTTTTTTCACCCACATAAGGACACAAAATGTTTTGAAAGTCAGGTACAAGTGTAGAGACTTGCTCCATTGCCTGCACTAAAAAAAGAAAGTCAGACACAAGAATTAATGGGTTCTACTATGTCTATCAGCACCTAAAGGCACAGAGAGAGAAAAATAATCTGCAGCTGGGGAAAGCTGAGCAGGGTCAAAGGGCAGTGCCTGCATCTGCATTCACTGAGAGGCGGAGAGGAAAAATAAAGGGTCTCTTTTTGTTGCAGTTCAGCACTATTTTAGAAAGCGCAGATTCTAACTTAATTACCACAGTTTCCTTTTGCACTAGAGCACTGCAGCAGGCTATAAATCAATACTTAAGGTCACATTGCTAAAAGCACTGAAACAGTCTTTCCTCTCACTATAGCATGTTGTTTGCTGCTCCTGAAGCAGTGTCACGAGAGTTCAATATCAGAGACAGAACAGGACTAAAACAATGATTACAAAAGAAATCAGAATTGCAAAAATGTAAGGTGCAAACCGAGCAAGTCCAGTTATAGCAGATGCCATGATTGCATCAAACCTTCCGTCCTCTCCCAGCTGAGAGACAGGAGACACAGCAGCAGGTGCCCAGGAGTATGAATACATTTCATTTGGGGCTGAATTTTTATTCTGGAGGCCAAGTTGATGGGAAAAGAGCACATCTGAAAAAATTACAGTTATTTCTGCTGAGCATATCTCTGGCAACTTTATCACACATCTGAAATCAATTATACATATGCATGCGTGACATCTTATTTCAATAAATTGTTGGAAACGGGGCTCAGGATTTGCAAAAATAGATTTTTTTTTTTCCATTTGCCTTTCTATTATACCTGCTGACCCAGATATTTCACAACCTTTGGAAAGGAAAACAAGTCATATGAGATTGGGAAGATATGGAAAAAGCCACTTCCAGCTGAGATACACTTGGCACAGCATTTAATGGCTTAGCCAGAGGGAGGTTTCTTTACGTTTGGGTTCACAGTGGCAGTATGCAGCCAATACTAATATTAGATAGATAGACAGAGGACTTGCATCCAGGTGCCCAGGATACTACAGGAATGAGACACAGGATCCCATAAACGCTCAGTTTAGATGCCAGAACATCTACAGCTCCGCTGTTTACAGACTAATTTATGGAGCTTGTAAGAACTGTAATTGCAATTGTGGTTTGAGGGATGTTTGGAATTAAAGTTAGAAATCTGTCCAATATTAAAACACAAATCTCAAAAAAATTTTATTTTTTAAAACACAAACAGATTTCTACCTAAATTGAAATTTAATTTTCAAACTTGCATGTTTCCTTAGAAGAGACTTGAATCTCAGACACTGGTAAGCACACTGCTAAACAGGGTTTTTATTCTGGGTGTGAAGTGTCACGGATGCATTCAATTTAGAGCTATTGCTTCTAGGTTCCCTGAATTTCAGCCCAAACACAGCCCCTTGAAGTCTGATGTACAAGTGGGAAAGTGTAGACAAACGTCCAGGAGCTAATCATGTCAGGCATGCACTGTGGAACCCATCAAGGCATGCTTTGATTTAAAAGAAGAACCTCAGACACTGCATTTTGGACTCCTCAAATCAGATTTTATGACAGCAATTTTTGCGAAAAATTTCTGAGAAGAAGATAAAGAGTGTGATGTCATTTTGAGTTGATGTGAGGATTATTTTTTACCCTTTTGCACAAGTACAAATAACCTCAGTAACCTGTGACGTGTCTGTCCTGATAGTACAGTCTCCAGATTACTGGAGCCAGCTTCCTGAGACATTGCTTGATGAGGAACTGGCCTAGATTCTGGCATGAAGAGGAAAAAATTGTGCATCTTCATATTTAGGTGTAAAGACAAAGCTAATCTGTTCCTTTTGATTCTTTGTCAGCAGGGCTCATGCATGGCTAGTGAACATGTGCTGGCTAGGAAGAAGTAAAAGACATTTTTCCTTTTATAAATGACATTATTTTTCCTTTTAAAAACATTGGTGTTTTGATGATGGGGATTGCTTTAGTTCATAAACAGTTACAGAGACAGGGCTTCCTTTGAAGTTACTAATGCACTTTTGGATGTATTTAGGTTGGAAAATTTTGAAAGCTTACAGACAGAATGGATAAGTATTTGTGGCAAAACTTGATGAAGCTTCTCTATTCCAATAAAAACAAGTAAAATCCCAATATTCAAAGCCATGCCCAGCGTAAATTTACTACTTCCTAATTCAGTGATGTAGTCTTCATTTGAAATCATCAAGTAAGGCTTCTAAGCCTGCTATGATTAAGTTTGATTCAACTTTTTTGAAGGATTAAGTAGTGCTAGAGAAGAAAGGAAGCCTCAATGTACTTTAAATCAAAGGAGATTAGACAATGCCTAAATGTCTGACAACACAATATTTGTAACATTATTTACTACAGCAACAGCTATGAGAACCCCATTAACTATGTCTTCTAAGTGTAACTATATTTCTTTAAAATTGACCATCGGCCAGAGCCCATCCCATTCTTCAAATAGCTTCATCCCACGCTTTAAGGAACAGTTATGGACCTATAAACAGGAAGGTGGATGGGGATAAAACATTGTGCCAAAACTTCAGAAAAAAGCAAGTTTTTAGAAGAGATATGCAATACCTTGAAAGAAAGGTGTAAATTATGACTTAAGAAAACCTTAAGGGAATGTTTTCTACATGGCATGTAGAACTAAACTTTTTTGATAGTGACTGCAGCTGTTGTGTGAGACAAGTAGCATAAAACTAAAATAAAAAGTCAGGTTAGGCCTCAGTTTTATGTTATCTGAGATTTGCATCATTGCATTTCTGCCACTGAGGAAGCCTTTTTTATGGAAAAATGGATAGCACTGATCATTAATCACAGGTTTGCTCAAACAGTGCCACCATAAATACTGAATATGCATAAAATCACAGCTGAACCTACAATGACATTTTTACCCTTCCACAGACTAACGTATGCAGAAGTGATGTAGAGAAAGCCACTTACATAAACTGAATAAAAACAGTAGGATCCCTTACTCATATCCAGCACATTTTGCTTGAGGGATAGACTAAGACAACACTGTTCAGCTTGAAATTCTTGAATACTGTAGTTTTCATCCTTGATACAGGTGGATAGTCTTCAGCCATAATGAGTCTATGCTTTCAGATTTAAGAGAAAAAAATCTGCTAATTTTTTCTACATTACTTGAATACCTTTTCTAACTGCAGCCTCATAAAAGTGCATTTCCTTTACATTCAGTGTGTCGTATTCAGATCTGTGTATGCTGTCAGATTAAAGGTCATGCAGAGAGCTGAAAATGCCCTTACCTAATAATATTACGCATGCATATACATGTGTATATATCTATATATGTATATATCTATATATACACATATTTCTGTGTCTGATATATACAGCACCATCTTGATTCACTAATTGATAAAGACAGAAGGAATACTGTTATTTCTAAATACCTGTTTTATCTATATTCCTTCCATGATCTGACAAATACACAGTATAAAATTAAAGGTGTTTCTCCTTGAGGTGTTACAGAAGCACAAAACTATCTGTGGATTTTGAGGCCTAGAACAAGCAACAAAATTCAAACAAATTCAAGTATCCACTCCAGGAAATTTTGTGGATTTTCCACATAAAGGATTAGTCCTTTAAGCTATATTGTAGTAATGTTATGAGACTTAGTTACTGTAAATAAGGCACTGAAGTATTTTATATGGTTTTGCAGGAGAGTTTCTGTGTAGGAGGCACATTCCCTCTGTGTATAAAGATATTGTTAAAACAGTACCAGATAAACTACTCCCAGGGAACTTGAATTACCACAAGAATTATTGATACTAAAAAGTTAAGAAACTGTGCAGCATGTTCTTAAGGACCATCTACTGGTTCTTCAAATGGTCAAAAGCATCCATAAACCCATCCACAAACATGTCAGGCTCCAACAAGTTGAAATTGTACCTAGTAGTAGATGTTCTCTCTGTGGTTTTCAGTTATTTGTTCTGTTCATTGGGTGTTTAGTGATTTGCTTTGTTTTTCTACTGGGGACTGAAAGATTCAGATTTTGGCCAAAATACAAAACAATTATTTGAGATGTGCTGCCACAGCATCCCCTGACCTAGGAAGTTTGTTTACTTTGTGCCTCAGGATTATCAGTTGGTAGATGTCTTTGGCCAGACTCCATGTCCCACACCCTACTCCTTCGTTTTCTTCTTGGGTCAAGATGCAGGAGATGTACCCTTGCTAAAGAGGAGTAAAACCTCAGAAGCAATATCACTTATTAGGCTAGGGAGGTGGATAGACAGGAAGACATCTTTAATCTTTGTGGAAATGTTAACAGTTTAAGGAGAGGGCACATGTCCACATATCACCACAATAACACCCAGACACAGTCAAACTGTGGCATAAGCCACACCTAGGACTTGGGAAGCCCATGCAGTTCTGGCACACCTAAAGTCAGATTAGTATTTAGAGGTACAGATGATCCTTTCAGCAGAGGAGATAGTTGGACTCCAGTGGGCAGGCATTTCCACTGTGCAGGGTAAAGCACGTCTTTGCTGACATGGGTGCATCCGCAGCACAAGTGTTTCAACAGTTTCATGTCACTCTCAAGTGCAGACAGTCCAGGCACCGCTGGAGGGGACATGGAAGGCAGAGAGTCTTTATCACTGGAAGCAGAATGTGCTTGCCAACTCACCTAAGGCAGACAAGTTGTCACTGAGATGCAAAACAAACTCAAGAAAGCAAGAAAGAACTGGGTGCTGCTGCAGATATATTCCTTAAGAGAAGCTGTTCCTTTCCTTGTGTTAACTGACAAGGCCAGTAAGAAGCAAAGCTGGATGATTTTCACTCAGTGATGCCTGCAGATTTTGTGCTTTTAACAGGGGTAAAGCAACTGCCCCTTGCTGACCGTCTTCTGGCAATGTTAGGCACTGTACTCCTGTTTGTAGGATATGCCTTCACAGTGTTTTGGGGATATTGATTAACTCCTTTCTGTGCAGACAAATGGATTCTCCAGTGGCAGGTTTGAATCTATCCAGTAAAGTGCCAGAGGAGAATCAAAGAGTAAAGCCAAAAATGAGAACAGTCACAAGAACTGGAATAAGGCTTAGAAAGCAGTTCAAAGGCCTGAATATTGAAGGCAAAAGTTAGCAGCAGTCCAAGTACTATGGAACTGAGGGGCTTAAAATATTCATAATATGATATTCCTTAGTGTACCAAAAAAGACCAGTGTCAATCAGCTGCTCTACCAGTCCATGACAGTGTATCCAGTTCTTAGTCTTAGTACATTATGATTTTCTTAAAGACAGAAGAATAAAAACACTGTGAAAGAAAATAATTTTTCCTTCTTTACAAATAATCTAAAAGAGCAATTTACAAAATACTGTGTACGTTTAATAATTTGTTGATAATATAAATGGTTTTTCCCTAAAAGATTTCAATCTCTGCCTGAAAGGAGCATTTTGAACATCATGAATCCATCCAAACATATACTGAAATCGTAGCAAATTTAAGCAGGATTACTGCAGCAGTATTCAGGCTTTTGATTTTGCTGACAAAGTTTAAACCTCTGCACCTAATACATACCTCCTGTTTCTCCAAGCTACAAGGAACAGTTTCCAAGACCCAATCTCCATAGCAATCCCTCTGGCTTTTTGGTTTGAAGGAATTTTGGCCTGTGTCACTGGTTATGAGACCTGGAGAATCTGGGTTACCTGCCAAAAGTCTGGAAATACATGATGAACCGATAAGCACTCCAAAGCCTTGACTCTGTGATTCCTCATACCTTGAGTCTTTGTACAAAGACCAAGCTCTAATGACCCTGTGGCAATGCCTGCAACCAAAGTGAGGGCTCATAATGTTTCAGAGCACAAGGATGTAAATAGCTGGGTTTTCTGTTCAGATTCCAGTCAGAGGCAAAGCCTGAGGGAACAAGAGTCCAAATCTGAGTGAATGAAGATGTGTTGCTGTGGCTTTACTCACTAAAACATGAGAAGAGTAATTTTTAAGGTTTGTACATTTTTTGTTTGTTGATTGGGGTTTTTTTGAGTTTGAATACAAAATGAAATGTTTAGTTGAAGAAGTTAAGGGTCAGAATCAAAACACTTTTTTTACCCCACTGCTCAGTGAGGAAGACCTGTATCATACAGGAAAGAGATACCAGGTTAAAGTTTCTTCGTCTCCTTCCTGAAGCATGATAATATGACTATCTTCTCATACTTTGGCATTTCTTTGTATCCACTGACATGTTTTCCCCTTCTTCTGTGGTCTGTTCTCTGTGCACGCATAGCTTCTTACCCCACTTTCAGCTGTTCCATTCACAGGATGAGCTTCTTCCCCTCATCCTTTTGTGCAAATTTACATATTTATCATAATCTGTCTGTATAAATTGTTAAATACTATTGTGGTAAAGCTAAACATGTTTTTTGCTTACCTAGTTTTCAAAAGAGGGAAGAGAGAGACACAAAGGACAAGCCCAAGGATGATGACAGAACTGGGGAAGGAATTTAGGAATATTCTCCTACGTTCCTGCTACCATACCTCACTCATTCATATGAGAAAACATAATTAATCCACTTTATGTAGCTGTTACTATTTGGGAAAGTATCCCTCTGTTTTTAATTTTTAGTGTATAGCTCTTCTTTATTTCATGAGGTGTTTCATGAAGATATTATCACAGGTGTTTTATTCACTCTCTTTTTTTCCTGAATGTGTACACCAAGATTTTTTTAGTCACCAGATATTTTTATAAGATTTTGATTCAAAAATGGATTGTGTACTTCATTAAAGACAAAAAAATAAACTCATCCAAAGCAACACATGCGCATGCATGCAAATGCACAAACAAGGAAACAAATGAGAACAAGGATTTAGTGACAACAGCATTTTCCACAGCCCGAGTGATTAGAGAGTCCAGTGTTTTATATCAGATAACCTCTTTCTCTCCCCTAAACCTTTAAATAAACACTTGTGCTAATTGCAGGTAGCAGCAGAATACAGCACCACGTGTTTCAAAACTGGCATGGATGTGAAAGGGAATAAAAAAGCCATGGTAGATTAAGCCCTGTGGCGTTCTGATTTTCTGTCGCTGTCAGTGTATAGCAAAGAGTCCCGTGCTATTTTACTGTTTCTGTCCTTGTAATGTATGCCGGATACCTATAATTTATGACACAGAGCCATTGCTTCATGAATTGCACTTCCTTTTAAACTGATGCTGAACTCATTACTGGGGGAAATGTGACAGGTTGATAGTGGTTTCTTATCTCCAGGTTAAACATTTTCAGAATAATTGATGGCCAGCAACTGTTAGGACTGTAATGTTTTTATAATTAGAGCTGGAGTGGACTGTTCACTAAGCTTTTGTGCTCCAGCAAACAAGACCCCATATCACCATCAGTCTGAAGCCTGTTACCTTCCCATCCATCAGATTTCAGGGAGGAAACATTCTGAAACTCAGTCTGCTGAGCTTGAAAGAAATGTCCCAAGCACTGAAGCTACCATCTTTCTGGAAAACTAAGGGTGACTCTATTTCCAGCCATCACTATTCAAAAACAAGTATAATAAGAATGAAGAAATAAGAATATTTACTTAAAAACAGTAACACTTTATTGGGGTGCAATGTTATTTCTTTTTCTGTCCTTGCTACTTTAAATCATTAAGATATGTGCTTTGAAGCTTCTTTATTATCAAGGCCAGAATCTGGATTTCCAGTACCCTGAGAAAAGGCTAGAGCTCCTTTGAAATCCCATCATTCAAGGAGACAGAGATTTAGAAAGTGGACCGTGAGACTTATGACAAAAATCACAAAAGCTCACTCTAAAAAGGTCACAGTCCAAATGAGATATTCCTAATGCAAGTTTAATTGCTTTGTTAAGCTTTATCAACTTACATCAACTGAGAATGTAGTTTAGTCTCTAATTTCAACAATGCACATGGTCCAACAACTGTACGAGTTACCTGAAAATGGGTATTTCTCTGTGTTTCTCAAGAATCAGAGTATACTCAAGTACTCAGTACAAAGGCATAAAAGTGTATTCCAGTTTGTGCACTCTGCCTTATAGATCTTTTAATGTTAGGTGAATTTCATCCCAGGTAGGTTTAACCCAAAATTTCCTTGTTGAAATATGCAAATATTCCAACGGACTGTTTTGTCATAATTGAGACCAACCCCAATAACACCAACATTAGTTTTTGACACCTTGTGTCTGTCTGTTATACAAATTTCTTGTTTATTTTCTTTCACTGATTTTGTACATTCACAGGATCCATGCAAAGTTCTGGGGCCATCCCTTCAAAATGAGTGACATCTACCTCTAACTCCTCTGTCATAAAATATGGCATAAGTCCTAATTAGAGCTCATCCACAGCAAGAAATCTGCCTTGTATCTTTTCTTGTAACAGATGAGTTGTTTTTTCTTTCCAAGTTTGTTGGAAAAATAAAAAATTCAGTGTTTTTAAAAAAGAGGGAAAAATTCACTGTAAATGAATAAATGAGGAAACACACGTGCATTTTTAATAATGCATGAACACTTATTTTAAGAATAATATTCGTGGAAGAGCTATGATTGTTATATGCCTGAAATTCCCAAATGGCAAAATATAATTAAAGTAAGAACTGTTGAACAAATAAACCTGTTAAATACACAATATTACCAGGCAAAATGGCTATGCATTTATCACTTTGCCACTTTAATTACATTGACTGCTGCTCTTCATGCATATATTAATATCTCACTAACATTATGGAGGCTAAGACATAAATTACAAAGCACTGTCTTAAAGGAAGACTTTCATGTAGGCAGAGTACAGTAGTAACAAGTGTTACATTTTTTTACAATAAAACTTAACATTGAAACTAATCACTGCTTTTATTTGCATAGTGTTTCTTGCAGTTTTCAGAAACCTCCTCTCCCTAAAATAGTAATTAATGAAGTGCTGGCTTGGAAAACCCAGATAGAGTGGGTTTCAGATGCATGGGTCAAGAGATTCAGCCTGGGATTCTGAAAGTAGCTGAAGTGTAAAACTCACAGAAGATATTCAGCTTATCTTGAGAAAAGAAAGGAAAGGAAAAGCTGTATATCATTTCTGTTTTCTGTATAAATAAAGACTACTATTTTAAGATTGTATGGATTATTTCAGGAGGTTCTACATCATCATCGATTGGCTGGATGTGGCTTTGAGTGGGTGTGGTAGCTATTCACAGCAAAAAAGGTCAGGAAATTCATTCCCATGGGATGAGCTTTTCTGAACCTGGAAATGAGCAGAGACTTGGAAATGACTTTTGACCATTTGGATGAATGATGCCAAAGCTGCCTTCAGCACACTGTAATTCTGTACTGTATGCAGCACTGCCTGTGTTTTGAGACCAAAAGCTGTTAAATACAGTCATTGGGCCTGAGAAACCCCTTGGAATGGGACGTTCAGTTGAACAAAATTCAAGGGATATTCCCACATATCTTGTCACCTTAAGGATCTACTTACAGAGGGCTTATTAAATATTAATCTCTTGACTAATAGCTGTTAAAACCGTCTTACAGGCATGAGTAAAACATCTTACACAGGGTTCTAGGCAACTCAGAAGAAATTGAACTGTTAGTGTTCCAAAATATCAAGTACTTTAGAAAATTTTGACCACAAAGTCAAGTCTGTGGATATTTATCTGAGTTGTGGATATTTAACCACTCAGTCACATTGTATTTGCTTCATTCTCCCTGCCTTACCCAGACTACAGGAAAGAAAACACTTCCAGAATGGGAATCAATACTCTTTCCATAGTGCCTCATAGGTGAACCTCAGAGCAGAGACAGAATATAAGTCTTGTTCTGCATAGACATCAATTTCCTCATTGATGCCCAGCATTTTAATGATTTGGGTTTTTTTTATTCCCAACTATTAATGGTTTGATCTACCAAACTTTTTTATGGAAGGAGAGCATAGGATTTTCCCCATGTGTTAAATGAAGAGCTAAGGCATATACATGAGCTCAGAGGAGTTCTTAATTTCTCAGCTGAAAAGCCTAAGATCAAATTTTTCATGTTCCTTCGCTTGTTGTATGATTCTGTGGGTTGACAACTTCAGAAAAGTTAAAATTCAATTGTAAGTACTTAACATACCACGAAGCTGCCACTGGGTGCCTGAAACTGACACTGCAGAATAGTGAGACATGAACAGCTGCCCAAATGCGTGTTTATATCCATGGATTTCCCAGAATCATGCAGAAATTGTATGCTGTTATGAAGTGTAGAATTGCATTTTGATGGCAAGGATTATACTGCCTTTGTCAAAAAATCATGCAATCCCTTCCTCTCACCGTACGTTACCCATTGCACACTGTCCAAATCCTGCTATTCAAGTAATATCTTTATTTACCAGTCAGTGTTGACTTGTTCCTTGAGTAGGTTTACTCGGTCCTACTGAATGAAACTGAAACAATGTAAGAAAACTCATGGTCACATGCATAAGCAACATGAACTTGTAAAAGGGACCCAAATTCAAATTGCATTAACAAATTGAGGGCTGATATCCCAGGCTTCTAACCACAAGATCATGTAACATAAATAATAATAAAAAATAGACAAGACCATTATGTTAAAAACTAATATATAAAACTGCATCAAATGGAAGCATAATGGAACCACAATCTTTGCCTCTGTCACACTGTCTTCTGCTGATTAACCAGACTAACCAGTAGCAATGCAAATCAGGAGGCTGTTATCTTCAGTAATCTGACTTTAGCAGTGGATGGAGGACAAACCTTGAACTGTATTTCACAATTAATTGCTTCACAATTGTTGCAATTCATGAATCTTACATGGTTTTCCAAATCCAAGTGGAAATACAGTTCAAAAGCTTCTGGCTGTTCCCTCCCATGGCTCCTCACATTTCTGTCTCCCAAACATCTATACTATCCATTAGTCATCCTTACAGACCTGAGTCCGATCCCTGTTCCATCCTTCTCTACTCCTTACTCCCTGATCCTATAGCCTCAAAGATGCAAGGATGATTGCAGTTAATAAAGAACCTAAGGAATATTGATTTTCAGCCAAATTTGTAGAAATTGCAATTCTTTATGCTGAACACTTTGAAAAATTTGGACAAATCTTTGCATTTTACGTGACTCCTCCAAAGTATAGAAGTGCCTCATTTCCTTCACATCAGGCTTTTTGGATTGAGCCAGTCTACTTTTGTCACTGTAATTTATGAATTTTAAATTTTTTTCATATAATTTGATTTGAGCAGTAGTTTTCTGCAAATGAGACATTGAGAAAAAAAATAATTTTCTTGGTAAATTACCTGTGTGATTTTAAAAATGGCATTTTCTTTAGCAAAGTATAAAGTTCAAAGAACAAGTCTATGGGCTTTTGTTGGTTATTTTGGTTTTGTTTTGTTTTTTTTTTAATGTAGTTACTGCTTTTAAAATAGATTTTCATCATCTTACATTTCATATTTTCTTACCTCAGGAGTGTTCCCACTCAAAGTGGAAAAGGAAGATACTCTGTAAGAAACACTATCAAAATCTAATCCTTGATTCTTGTAGTCCAGTCTTCAAGACATAGCAACATACACTAGGCCCCTTTAGTCATCCACAATTTACAATGTGTTTGTCTGCTATATAAATTTGACAATATAGTAAATTTTTTGAACAAAGAATTTCCAAATTCACTATATGTTACTGTAGATTTAAAAAAAAAAGTGCTTTCAAATTCGGCTCCATTACCTTGTAGAACATTCTGAAAAGTTCTTTCATTTTTGCTAAAATAACAATTCTATTTTATCAACAACAACAAAATCTAGCATCTCATATATCAATTAGTGGAAAAGCCAATTTCCAGCTGGTATAAGCTGCAAACACTCATGAACTCCAAAAAAAACTACACCAATTTACACCACTGTGCTTAAGTACAGCCTTGTGGTTTAGAGCAGTAATGGTTAATAGAAAATACCTAAAGGTACTCAAAACCAAAATTTAGGGAAAAATTCCCTGGCAGAAATGACACTGTCACAGGATGGCATAGACCACTGGAATAACAACCATGCTATCAAAACATAGCCAAAGGAACATGGTTTGAAAAGAATTAGAATATCATTATCAATGACATGAAGAAAAAAAGATAAGAACAGCTTAACTACTGCCTGTCAGTGCATGCACCTAGTTCAGCACCCAGCTTCAATAGTATTCAGGCAGCTGCCTGTGTATATACCCAATATTACATGTTAATGTAAAAGTTATGACTGCCAAGATAGCCTTTTTTTTTCTTGCTCATTCAGATGGAAACACCAGAGACTATGCTAAACTTTTTTGCATGGTGTGTATGTACTATCACTTCAAAATTGAATACCAGGATGTTCAGGGTTGCTACATGACTGACAGCTTCTCCGTGCTCTACAGCATAGTTGAAAAGGCAATACACCCAGCAGGACTCAGCATCTGGATGGGAATTCAATTTCTTATTAAAAAGACTCTGACCTTTCTCAATGTTAATCTCATCCATGTCTTCACTTCCCAGTAGCTCAGATTTCCCACTTCTAGAATGAATAAGAAGAGAGTTTGTCTGCTTGGATAGAACTGGAAAGGAATTTAATATCCACCTGTCACAAGGAAATCCTTGTTCAACAAATAGGGGAAAGGTACTCAAAATAATGGTCTGGATTCTAGCCCTTATTTTATGGTAAAACCTTGGAGTAACAATAAGCAACTGCTTTTAACATTTTCATCTCTGTTTTCCCTCACCCGTTTTGCATTGGTTGCTAGAGGGTGTATTGGGGTGACTGTCCCTTATTGTGATGTTGCTTCTGTTTCTTTCCTCATGCCCAGTGTAGAGTTCTTTAGTGGTAACATGGTTTAGAGCATCTGTTGCTGTAATTTGAAGAAATTTTAAATTATTTCATCTAACAGCAAATTAATTGTTTTCTTTAATGCACTGAATCCTTCAGACTGTAAACACACAAATCATGAAAGGAATGATAAAGGAAGCACAGTGCAAAATTGAAATAGATGTCAACTTGAAAGGTCCTATGGCTCAAGAGGAATTACAGTCTGTCATTCAAAAAGTCAAATACACAGTGTTTAAATACTAGAAAATATTTATGAGACAAACAGCAGTATTCAGAGTTCAGATAAAGAGGCTGTTCTAAGGCATGACAAAAAATGGCATCTGTTGAAATACTTCTAGCTGGAGAAATCCGAGATAGCATTCTTTCTTTCTCAGGTATGGCAGTCTCTATAGCTTCCCTCAGTAGATGGATTAAAATGATGACAGATGAAGATTCATTGCCAAAGTAAATGAAGGTTCACATTTAGATATGTAATTACTTGGGTTTGGGCCATTAAAAAATTTGAAAAAAAAAGGAAGCTAAACACAGATTCAAATCTCTACACTGGTAATATTAAATTGTTCTTTGACATTCAAGCAACTGTCAAAAACTCAAAGTAGCAGTGCTTTTCCATCAGCACAGACCACAGTTGTGGAGACATGATGACACTTTCCCTTAGTTTTGGCAAATACCTTTGGTACCGTACAGCTTTTGGCTATAACAGGTGCATAAAGTTGTCTTCTTCAAGAAACCCTGTCCAGTGTGTATGCATGCAGGTTTTCCAGACCTTCTGAAAAATGAAATAGGTAAGTCCTGCTGCAATGTTGAAGACTTGGCATAATATCTTTACCCTACTGAAATTCCATAAATTTCAGTACGGCTTGGATTTCACCTCTGGATGAGAGAATAACCACTCGATACTACATTTGGTCCTAACCATTCCCTCAAGTCAAACAGGACATAATGTATTTCTGCAATACTCCTCAAAGCCACTGTTTTCGTTTCAATGTGGTGGCAGATGCCAGCCATACTGGAAGCATTTCAAACTGACTCCGAGTGAGACATTAACTTGCTGCCCAGAGAATAAGCTTTCCTCTGCTGTTTGCTGAGTGCTTTAGGGAATGTTTCAGATATGTTTTGCAGAACAAACCCTTTTGTTTTGCTAATAGGGCTCATGTACATATTTCCAGTGGGAAAACATCTGTTTTATAAATCTGTCCTCCTAGATATAGCTGGATTCAAACTACAGACTCTGGAACCACATCCAAATAGTCCCAAAGTTCAGCAGAATTTGGATCAGGAGGCTGGACTGAAGTAATTGCAGAAAAATAGGCCAGGTTTGGGATTTAAGCTCCATACATTTCCAGGGACACTGAGATTTTGTCTTAGAACCAGCTATACTTCTCAGTTCTGAGCACATTCATTTCATGTTCCTTTGGGCAGGCAGGCTGCACCTATGCACAGTGACATAATACATGTATATTTCAGTCAAAGGAACTGTTCTCATGAAAAAATGAGCTGAGGTTAAAACTTACTTTCTAATTCCATTTCATTCATCTACCAGAGAAGTTTTCAAACTTCTGCCTCAGTGCAAACCTTAGTCAGACAATGCAACAAGATCCATAACAAAATCAAGGTTTTTTCTAAATTATTTTATAACAGAGTGTGTTAGCTGGCATCTGAAGATTTTCAGCTTTGACATATTGTCAGGTTTTTTTTTTTTTAATACTGGGCTCATTTTTAAACATAATAATAACTGGGGAAGAAATTATCTTAGTTTTTTGAAAATCTTTAATTTTCATTCTGCTCCTTAATGAACGGTCATCTGATAAAAATAGACAAAAAAGAATTCAATGAAACCTTGAAAATTTAGACCAAAGAACCTCTGTGAACTTTTAAGGTGAGGGATTAAAGTCTTCTGAAACATCTGCTGCTCAATAGTCTCTATCAGGTCAGAAGTTTCAAATGTAGAATCTACTCTTCATGAACATATAACAGATGTTGTTCCTTGTCTTATAGCCAGTATATGAGTATGTAAGAGAGGGTAGCAAAAAGCTGAAGCTACTCATGAATCCTCCTAGATACAATATCCAGATCTATGCCAGTGAAGGAGCCACACTGAAAATCACAGCTTTGGGTACCTAAACAACTCAAAAAACTCAGCAAATGGACTGTCCAAGGAAAACAAAACAGCCTAAAACACTACTCTGAGATAAAAAATAGCCATAGCAAATTACAGTCTACACTCACTGAGCTCCCTAATCAATAGTCTTAAGAATTAAATATTTCTTTAAATCCTTATTAGGAGAGACACTAATTACCAATAATTAAAATAAAGCAAATTACAACATCAGCTATTCAGTATCTAAATGTAACACCTGGCATGAGAGAAACCACTAAGAGGGAAGTTTGAAGACTGCTGAAGCTGATGAAGCCATGGCTGCACAGATCTGTTTCCAACTGAAGCAGTCTCTGCACTACTCTCTCCTTCTGGTGATGCCCTTTCACTTCTTTCTGATGCCGGCACAGCTATGTAACTGCATGTTGATCTGGAGAGAGAAAATTCTGCTCAGAAATATCTTTTTTTTGCCACATCATTCTTTACTCACAGGGAGCGAGAGCTTAGGGAGATGCTAGTAAGGAGCAGGCACTGCCTAAAAGGGCATAAAACATGAAATGGCAGCTAAGGGCTATTTCTGCAGCTACAGTGAGCTTTGGACTGGGCCTCATCTCCAAAGAAAAAGGATTTGCCACACAGCTACCATCTCCCATCTTAAAGGAGAGAGCCCAGTCTAATTCCATTTTTACCTCTGCCAGCAATAAGTGATGCTGGCAATGACCAATATTTTCTATGGCTTTTCCTCCCCAAATGTAATTGCAACTTATATTATTTTCTGGATGACACAAAAGCCTAGAAGTGGTGCACATACTCAGGAAAACTCATATGCCATACATGAAAGTGCTGTGATTCTGTAAAGCTGGGAGAGAATGGCACTTTGTACTTTGCACAAATGAACAGTGAGTACAAGAATAACAGCTCACCACTGAATGAATGTTTCATCATTTTCCTTGCTGGGAGTTATATGCTTGTGAGTAAAAACTCCTGCCGTAAAAATGCTGCCATTGTAAGAGAACCACAGTATTCTCAAAACCATGCCTGATGCAGAACACAGTTTTCTCTGAGAAGGGTGGGATTCAAATGCCTTGGAGGCAGGCTAGGGGACTACATGGCATGTTGTTCTATGAGAACTACTTTGCTCTGACAAGGAGATTAAAGGAATCTAGGTTTCTTCCAACCTCCCGAGCAGGACTTTGCGCCTCAGACTGTGGCACAACGACGCAAGTGTGCAGAGCAGGTGGTTCACCTCACTTGTCATGAGTCCAAGATTGATGGGAAGGGAGGCAGCTCTTGAGAGATCTCTTGCAGCCTGGCAGGAGTTCAGTCCATTCCAGTCCTTCATGCAAAGCTCTAGCAGGATCTAAGCACTTCAAAAAGTCTCTCCCCTTGGCCAAAAAAGCATCCCTCTCCCCCAAAAAAGCATAAATTCTTTTTCCGTGTGGACTTTGACCTGTAACTCAAGAGGCGCTGATAGTTATAACCAGGAGTGAAAGCCCAATATTACTTCTAGTGGAGTTATTCTGAGCCAGGACTACTGGCATATGCTCTAGAAGAAAGCACAAAGCAAGCACAGTTTTAAAACATCAGCAGTCAGGTAGATTTGTGGATTTTTTGCCTAGAAAAAAAATTAACATAATGTATTTCTCTTCCCTTGCCATTATGTGGGGCACTGACATCCCGGAGAAACCAAGGGTCACTAAAAATTTTATGCACCATCCTCACAAGTCCTTAGAGACAAGACAGGGAAGACAGGGGTATTCTGAGTATTCCTTTTTGAATTGCTTTCAGACAGAGGTCTCTAAGAATCAGACAGGATATTATTTATGTAATTTGGTTTTTTTTATCCCAATATTCAACTACCACCCCACTATTGAGAGAAGATCCAATGAATAAAATAGGAAAAGATGCGTGGAAGAAATGAGGCCTCCCTCTGCCAATATAAAAGTTAAATTGACGACCTGGAGTTCATAAGAACTAAAGCAATCAGACATTCTGAATCTTTTAGAGTCTTAAAAAAGGATCAGTGACCTACTCAGCAAAGTGTCTCTATAAAGAAATGGGGGCCTCTCTCATCATGATTAAAACTAATCAACATTTGTGTTGGCAACAAAGAAGCTGAGGATTTAATGGACACAGAAAAGAGACAACCTCCCAGCCTAAGGAACTATACCTCAGCTGCACTTAACTGATAGCTGAGGAAAAAGTCTTGTCCTTGTAAGACTTGCCTAACACATCACACTCAAGAATTATTGTGGAAAAACACAGCAGTTTTTGATCTGTTCTTCAAACATAGAGTATGAAAAGACTTTTCTGTTGGTGACAAAATACTTCAACTCCATCAGCGTAGCATATTCTATCAGGACTCAAAGTAAAACACCCCGTCCTTTCCCTTTAAAGATTCTCAATTTAAGGCAAATTAGAAAATTATAAAAGCTCTTGTGCCCCAAGTTAAAAAAGCAACATTTCCATACTATGCTGTTCACAATGTAAGGGCTCTCTTTACTTATGAGGGAGGCTCTACCTCAAGTTGCAGGTCCCAAACTGATAACCAGATAGCTTGCTGAAAAAAGAGTATGGCTCATACACAGTGAAAAAAAAGACGTCTCTTCTTTCATTATCTAGTTTTTATTTGAAAGGCATCAAAATTAATACAATCTTCCATAAATTAACACACCCTAAAACTTGCAGCTGTTGAAAGAAGCTGTTGTCCCATGGGTTTTGTAACTGAAAATTATGAAAATTCCCAGCAATTACAGGGAAATCAGAAGTTCCCTAAACCTGCTATTGAAAGTGGTAATCTTGATATTGTCAGTGCTTGTAGGGTGCTTGTTTCTCAGCCATGTCTACAAGTTATGTCTATATTAGGATGTAATGCAGGCCAACAGAAGATCACAGAAACAGCCAGTGCTGAGAACCAGCATACAGAGCATACACAGCATCCACATTTCAAGGAGTTTTATCTTGAATACTTATTCTTCTTGTTGACTGAACTCCCATTAGCGATGGAAGGAGGTTGTGGGTGTTCATGGAATATGTCTTTAGGTTTAGATTAATTTGAACTGAATCCAGGTGCGGAGCCTGAGACCTCTGTTCGTTGGAAAGTCCAGCACGTGATGTTCAGGGTACATCTGGAGATTGGCTTCTAGAGAGTGCACTTCAGCCAAAAAAAATGCTCTAGTTCACACCCCTCAAAGATGAAAATGAATAATTTTGAATAGATGAGGAGGAAAAATAAAAAAGGAGAAGTATATCCTGGCTGTGTGGATAGAGAAGTTCACCTTCTCTGCTGTATTTCAGTCCATGCCAAGTGAAACCTGGAGGAACACAGTCCAGCTCAGAGGGACAAACACCATGTCTGCAAGAGTAAAGGGAAGGACAGAAGGACAGGTTTCACCAATTAACTCAAGTAAATCTGCTCTAATTTTATCACAAATTTTTCTCCAAAGCTAAAAATAACTTTCTTTTTCTATATAACCATTTGTGTTTGCCTTCCCATTGACGGAGGTTGTACATGTTTTCTGGGTGTTTGCTAGGAGCTGTGACAAACAAAGCAAACCACCCTATTTCATCAAGAGTAGGAATAACTTAGTGAACATAAAAGAATCACACAGAAAAATCCAGCTGATGCTAAATATTTGGGCCCAACAAAAAGTTTGCAGAAACTTTGCAAAAACTAAGTTGAGACTTTCAGAAACCAGGCACATTCTTCCTTTCTTCTTCTGTGACACTGGAAGATGTACAATTAATGGTGAATGAAGGGCCTATGACTTGATTATGAATCACCTCCTGTCTGACTTAGTCTCCTGAATCATTTTTATTGTAAACTAAACTCTTTGTGGATTACTGTCATTCATGAATTGCCTGGTAATACCGGTTTTGTGGCTGATGTCGGCCACTGATCTGACAAATTAGGGAAGATAGACTCTTTTTTTTTCCCAGATCATGGATATCTGCAGAAATTATGTTTGGACTGTTTTATAAAACCTGAGACTGGTAAAATATAACAAGACAGTCAAGCAACTCAAGAACAACTGCAAAAGAAGGTACAGAGACAACTTTAAGCTTCTCATCAGTGTCAGGAAAATTGAACTATGTGGCCCCAAAAGAGGACAAAACTCACTTCTGGGACACCATCAAATCTTGTACTTGGCGGGGAAAAGGGAAGGCTCTGGCAGGTGTAGTGGGAAAGTACGGCTGTGAAGCTGGATTTGAACTCCATGGGACTGAGGAAAAAAGGGAATGAACTAGAAGAGTTATAAAGAGATACGGAAACCTGTATTATATTTTGTGGGGGGATTTCATACTCTCCTTGTCCTGTAAGCCTGCATGACTTCACCGAATCTGTTTGTCTGTGGTAGCTGGACATGACAGTGACATGGGATCATGATTATCTGACCAGTGCATGGTAATGGCCATATTCCACCCACACCCAGCTCTCATCCTTTCCAGAGTAGGGTCATCTAAAATGCCATATTTTGTCTTTGGGAAAGCTCCTGTCAAAAGAAAAGTAGTGCTTTTAAAGCTTCAGATAAAGTCAAAATGTTCCAACCCAAATGATTCAGAATGGCAGTTTCTTTCTTTTTTCTTGAAATTATTTTTTTTGTTAGTTTTTACATTAAAACAAAAACAAACAAACTAGAAACCCAGAAAAGTAATATTTTCATTTGTAAGGGATTTTTAAAATATAATTTAATATGCCATGAAACCCCAAATTAATTGTTTTAAGAATCTTAAATTTTAAAAAATTATTTGATGCTTTTGGTTTTATCCTGTTATATTATTAAATAAACTAGAGAAACAAAACAAATTGAAAAACCTATCTACCACTGAGTCTTCTTGATTCCTCTAATCAATTCATTATGCTTTTTGTAGAATCACAGAAACATTTAGATTAGAAAAGGCCTTTGATATCATTGAGTACAACCATTAACCCACCACTGCCAAGTGCACCACTAAAACATGCACTTGAGTGCCACATCTATGCATCTTTTAAAATACCTCCAGGGCTGAGGACTCAACCACTACCTTGGGCAGACTAGTCCAGTGCTTGACAACCCTGCTGGTGAAGAAATTTTTCCTAAGATTCAATCTAAACCTCCCCCAACTTGTGGCCATTTCCTCTTGTCCTGTCACTTGTCACTTGGCAGAAGAGACCGACCCCCACCTGGCTATACTCTCCTTTCAGGCAGCTGTAGAGAGGGACAAGGTCCCCCCTGAGCCTTCTTTTCTCCAGGATAAACACCCCCAGCTCCCTCAGCTGCTCCTCATCAGACTTGTGCTCCAGACCCTTCCCCAGCTTCATTGTCCTTCTCTGGACACACTCCAGCACGTCAATGTCCTTCTTGTAGCAAGGGACAAAAACTGGACCCAGGATTCAAGGTGCAGCCTCACCAGTGGCCAGGATAGTGGGGCAATCTCTGTCCTGGTCCTGCTGACCACTCTATTGCTGATACCTTTCTGATTTTTGCATCTTTTCAATAATTTAATAAAGAGCCTTTCAAGACATTACTCCACACAGGTCTTAATGATGACCAGAGTGCTTTTTCACTCTGGATATTCATTTCTTCTGCAGCATGTTATCCCAGTTAGGTTTGGAGATGGATTTCTATGATGGGAACACAAGCCATGGCCATCTTCATGGTTCCGAAATTATTGAATTTTTAACACATCACAGAAATATATTCCAGTTTCTCTCTATTAAAATGCGGAAGTAATTTTTTCATTAATTTCTCCAGACTCTAGGTTCCACCTTCTGCCCAGAGATGTAATTAAAAGAACAGTTCTGCACTGTCCGTCAGATATACATTTGGCTGCAAGAACACAGATGCCCTTGGACTCTCATCTTTCCACAGCCACTGTCATGCATGTTGCTTTTGCTGTCACACCCCACAGTTTTACAGACAGGCAAAGCCTGGACTACGGTGGGAATGCTACATTTCATCTTCACTTAAGAATATGCAGAGCCCATAGAGGGAGTGTCAAAGTATCATTCCCTGCTGTGCAAGTGTGGCAAACGTATAGACAGCTTTCTCAACAAACTGAGAGAGTAAGAAAAGCATGTTCAGAATTCACATAAATTGCAGGGCTCTGTTGGCCACAGAACTTCATGAGAAGGCCTGCACTTGTAAACTGGAGCGGGCACAGAATTCCGTCTCTCTATTACACTACTAGCAAAAGTTTCTATGATGAGAGCTACAAATGTTAGAAATACTAATGATGGGTAGGACTTCATACCAGTTTAATGAAATTTTAAATTTAATGAGTAAATTTCACATGGTAACAGTGAGGAGAGGGAGGGATAATCCAGTGCATAGGTTGTTCAGATGGGAGCTCACACCACTGGCCAAATCACGACTGCTCAGCTATTGCCAGTAACCACTGGCAACTGCAGCACTGTCAGCTCAGCCTGTTCCAGCTGTAAGACTGCATAACTCACCTTATAGTCCTTCATTAGGGCTTTAATGACTCATAAATCATGTGCCAGAATCCTAAAGCCTGCTTCTTCCTTCTCTCAACTAAGATTTCCTCTGTCACCTTTGACAAGATATTTCATTTTAGCCCTACCACAGATCCCCATCTACAAAAATGGTGAGCATAATCCTATTTTTTAAGTTCTGTGAAGCCACATACCCAACACAGAGCAAAGCACTCAGAAGTCACCATGCTAACATCTGGACAAATCAGGCAGAAAAAGCAGCTAAGCACAAGGCAACTAAATGAGGTTGATACATGTTTTGTTGCACATTAAACTTTAATTGTTCACAAAGGCAGATGCATTATGAATAAAAAAAAAAATTGTGACAACCTTGTACGAATTTAAAAATTTGATATCATTTGTGATTTTACCTTAGAACAAACTCAGAGAGACAGAGAGGCAGGCACACACCTACATACAAACACATCCATGCATTTACTTACATGTGCAAGTTCAGGTGCATGTGAAAAAATTTTTATTTGCAGGTGCAAACTTTTTCCAGCATTGAGGATTGCAACTCAGGAAATTTTGCACATTTCACAAGGGTGGAAAAAAGTTTTGATTTCATGGTAAATATTTCATGAAACAAAGACCAGATGTTTGTCTTAGCTCCTGTTTTTACTCTGCCTTACTTTCCCAGCTGGAGTTATTAATTATACCTTTTATTCTCCTACTGCAGCTCTTAACTCCAAAAGATTAAATGGCTTGATTAGCACTGTTTAGCTTTTCCTAGGTGGTTTATTGAATGTCACATTTAACATTCTGGCACCTCACAGATGAAACTAAATTCTTGCAGCCTTGAAGAAATATGACTAATTTTTTTTACCAGAGAGCAAGAGAAGGGCATTTGTTACATATTTATGAACACATCACATTGGACATTTCTATTTACTCTTTAACACAGTCTCACAAACACACAGCCTGTCCTAGGCTGTATATTATTTATAAATGTTGACACATAGCACTTTTGGAAATGCCTCTTGGAAATTTTTTCATAAAATAGCGCCTGGGAGGCTTACAGAGATTTGTAGAAACCTTGAGTCAACAAAGTATTCTAACATAATTTTTCTAACTTTTCTACCTGCTTGGAAGCCTATAGAAAAGGATGCAAGTACACAATCCTTTAGCAGAAATAGAACACTCAACTCTTCAGCCTGGTGCAGCTTATATGGCTGTACCTGTGCTCATGAGACAGAATTGATAATTCGTCATGAGACACCTTTGATGCTGCTCCATCAGTGGCTGGTTAAGATAGTGCCAAGATTCGTTCTTTTAACTTGCCTAAGACCCGAATCCTAAAGCTCTCTATTCAACTGAACCTTGAGCCAGCCACCAGATGATGGCCATCCCAATGTTTGCATTGGACCAGCATCTAAAGCCAGAAGGCTGGGGTGGGTTTGCTGTGAAATAAAAAGCTGCCTTTTTATTTCACAGGCTGTGAGTTAAAGTGCTTGCAAACAGCTTTCTCTATTCTCCCTCCCACCCTCAAAGTCTAGGACTAACATGGGTAGCTGCCTAGCTAGCTTAAGGTGCTTTCAAAAAACCATCTTTTTGATCAATTAAACCCATGTTCTTCAACATCTTTTCAGATTCTAACTTAAGAACTTTTTAGAAAATGTCATAACATTTAGCTTCATGTGTTTTCTACTTCCAAGAAAACACAATGATGATCGATCAGCTACTTGTTCTGAAGAGAGAATAGACTATGCAGACTCAGATTGTTAATAGCAGAACACAGTAAGAAATAAAGGCTGAACACAGATTTCAGCCTATGGCAGGACACAGGTCCTATATAACTACTGAAAGCTCTTCCTGTGCAGATGGAGCCAATGTGAGCTCAGTTTGGCCAATTTTTATAATCATTTCTTTGAATTCTGAGGCACCTGATCCTAAAAAGCAGATCTTTTATTTCTTGCATTCATATATGTGCATTCACATCCACATATAAATGCCCACAGAAGAGGGGCTATATCTGCATCATAACAGAGCACAGGGGTGAGGGCACTGCATGGAGCTTGCCGGCTGGAGGAGCTCAAACTACAAAGCTGGAAGCAGCCAGGTCACACTGAGTAAATTAGACAGAGACCCCCTTTCATTCTTTGCACCATATGCCAAGCATCCTGCACGCTGGGCACGGGGCAATAGCAGCACACCATGTTTATATACGTGTCAGGAGCTGTGGCCATTGCCACAAGTGCAGAAGCAATTAAGACTTAGAAAAATTTCTAAGCCTGCAATGATTTTTGTTTATCACAGATTACCCCCTCACCCCACTCCCCTGCTGTGGTCTCTCACTCTGCTTGGTTTCCCATTCCATTTACTTCCAAAGTGACCCCCCAAGCCTGAACAAACAAAACCAGATGTGAGACTAAAATGCTATTTTGTGTCACTGCAGCAGCCCTTTGTTTTGCCTCGTTTGTTTAGCTCTAGTTTGTAAGAACTTTGGGGCAGAGGCTCTCAATCGCTCTTTGTTTACATCTCATCTGCAAAAGGGCCTCCTCCTTCTTCGTTGGCTCTTGTACTCTACCACAATAAAGATGACTATTAATAATATGACCTTCAGCTAGCTGGAACGTATTCAGCAATTTAAGGCATTGACATTGGAGAAACCCTTATGAATGCCTGAGATCATATAACCCTTCGATTTGTTTTCAGGCCTATCTCCAAACTGTGGTTAAGTAGCTATCATTTCTAACATTTGCATTCCTCTTACCCCATAGTGTGTGGGGGGGATGGTACTATCATAATTATACCACATTCTTCTGGGTTCCATAACGAGCTATTATTTTGCTAATGGAATATTCAAGCAGTCTGCAGTAATTTATCAAATAGTCCCAAGTCCCATTTTCTCTGTGTGAATCTTTTTGTTCACAGGTAAATTGATGTGTGGGGGGTTATCAAGGCTTTTTTGTAATTCAAATTAACCATTCCACCCCCCTCTCGGAAAAAAAGATCGTTAGACACAGAATGTTATTTTTTTTTCTAATGATGTTTAGAATTAGAATTGTGCAGGCTTCCTGTGAGTGGCAATTTCTGCATTTTAATTCATTCTTACAGTGTTTTTGCATTTTAACGCCTAATTTTGAAAATTTGCCTAAACTAAAGGGGAGCAAAATGTAATTCCATTTCTCCTTACAACTATTGTCTGCTCCACTGTCAGATTAAACTGCCAACAGTGTAGAGCGCCATTGAATTGGAGATGAGAGGGGAAAAAACCACCACCCTCTCCATTTATTTTACTTTCAGTAAAAAGGAGGCCAAAACCCCAAATCTGGATGTGTTCTTAGACCACACTGAAAAAAAACCACACTCACTCACCCACCCCCACACACACACACTCCCTCACATCTCTTCCACTGTGTACTTCTCTGTGCAAGAGGAAGAGGAAGGGGAGGGGTGTGCACACCTTCCCACTCCTGCATGCACGCATGCACACGTGTGTGCAGGGTAGCAGGGGGAACTGGTACCTAATAGAAGAGGAGTATGTGCAAATGGTTTCTATGAATGACAAGACTTCTTGTCTTCTCAAAAACTGTCTCTGCCACAGTCCCTCACTTATCATCTCCTAACTACAGTTGGGAAATTAATGGCTGGCAATGTCAAGTGGAGAGTTTTGGCATAGAATGACAGAATGGCTGAGGTGAGAAGGGACCTCTGGAGACTGTCTAGTCCAAGCCCCTGCTTTGATCAAGATCACAGATGACACAAAACTAGGAGAAGTGGTCGATACAGCTGATGGTTGTCAGCATGAGCACGTTGCTCAGGATGTTATCTGGTTTTGAATATCCTCATGGATGAAGATGGCACAACCTTTCCGGGCAAATGTTTGAAAAACCTCGCTGTTAAAAAAAAAAGTGGTTTTTTATGTTTAAATGGGAATTTCTGTACTTCAGTTTGTGCCAGTTGCCCCTCTTCCTGCCACTGTGCATCACTATGAAAATTCATCCCAGTCAGGTATTTAAACACAAAGATCTCTCAGAGCCTTCCCACCTCTGGGCTGAATAGCCCCAGCTGTCTCAGCCTCTCCTCCTATGTCAGCTGCTCCAAACCCTTAATCATTTTTGTGGCATTTTGCTGGACCCTCTGCAGTGTGCCCACTTGCACTGGGGAGCCCAGTGGTCCAGTCACATCTCATTAGGGCAAGGGAAAGGGTCACCTCACTTCATGTGCTGACATTGCTCTTCCCAATGCATTCCAGGACAATGTTGGCGTTCTTTGCTGCAGGAGCATATTGCCAGCTGATGCCAGTGCCTTCCAAGACCCCCGAGGCCTTTTTTGCCAGGCTATTTTACAATAGTTTGGCCCCAGCCTGGCCTGGTGCATGGGCAGGACCTGACATTTCCCTTTCTTGAACTTCAGGAGGTTCCTGTCACTCATTTCTCTAGGCTGTTTATGTCCCTGTGGATGGCAGCACAACCATCAGCTGTATCAGCCACTTCTCCCATTTTTTGTCATTTGCAACCTTGCTGAAGGCATATTCTGTCTCATCATCCAAGTGACCAGTGAAGATACAAAATACTAGCTGCAGGACCGATTTCTGGGATACAACATAGTGACTGGCCTCTTGCTGAACTGTTTGTGTCACTGATCACAAAACACTGAGCCCATCAATTCAACCAATTTTTACCCGACCTCAGAGTCCACATCCTTAATTTTCCTCACCTCATAGTCCATACTTCCTTCATTTTCTATGAAGGTGGAAGGGGAAGCAGTATTGAGTGCTACAGAGGAAATTAAAAGAAAAAAATCCTATGGAGAGGTTATTGCCTTCATCTGCCTCTATAAATGTTCTGTCCAACTCATCTTCTTAGATCGTGTTTTTACCACAAGTATGATAAGTGGTGTCACATGGCTTTTCTAGGGATCTGCCTCTATAAAGTACATTACAAGGAGAGTTCTTTGCTTTTTCAACCCAGAGGGTTAATTTTCCTTTGTATCGGAATGCCATATGCTGCCATGAGTTTGCATTCCACTAAATACAAGAAACTGTTTACTCCCTCTCTTACAGAAACAGCTCCCACTCATTTATCGTGGGGTGGAAGCAGAACCAGCTAATAAGCAATTTCAAGATCAATCCATGGAACATGAAAACAGAAAATCTACTAAGCATAAGGTTTTTAATCTCTGACTCATTATTTCGGGCCAATATTTTATCCTTTAGCCAAACATTCCTCCAGTGAAGGTTTATATTAAAACTGAGACGTTACTGGAGGAAGAGGGAGAGGTACAGATTTGTTTGTGTCTCACTGGTCTTTTCTAATGAGAACCATTCTGTCACAAAGAATTTCTGATTTTTCCCAGTAGTTTATCTTTCTGTAGCCTTAGTTCAGGTGGATACTGAGCCAGGTATCATCTGAATGTGCTGGTCTGCTATGATACATTTGTTCAATGCACTGATAATTTCTTAAGTGCTCTGCTTATTGAAATATGTAAAAATCAGAATAATGAAAGAACTTGAACTTCATCAGTTATCACCCAGTTAGTCTCTCCAGCCTTCAGTTCATGCCTCCAGAATAAACTGGTTTCTTCTCTTACCTGTTGGATAATCAGTGTACACAGGGTAGGATGAGCTCCTCACAGCTGTGCACAGTGTTGACTTCTGGTCTTCCATTCCAAGAACTCACATCAAATCCTGCAAACCTCAGATGTATGCCTGCCTACTGCAAAGCCTATTATGGGAGGGGCCTTACAGATGGGGTATTGTGGCAGTACAGCATGAAAACAAATGAGTCAGGTATTCATTTTATCCAAATGACACAAACAGTACTGGCAGAGACAGCTGGGGAGGTGGGCAGGAATTTGCAGCTGCGCAAGGAATTCCTACCAGAAGAAGTGTAGCCAACATGTAATGTGGAAATTTTAACCCTGAAGCAATGTTCTGCTATAAACAGCAAATCTCTTGCTACTCTCTGCATGCAGGCATTTTTTTCATTTCCATTTTAGAACATATGTCAGATCTTGCTCTATTGTGACACATTCGCTTTGAACTGCATCACCCCCATTTATAAATACGTCATCTGAAGTGGCGAAATGCTGGGGGGTGCTCTATTGCCACATTCACTGGACATAAATACTCTGAAGCTGAGCGTCACTAGCCACATTACTAGTTGAAGAAAGTTGTGCAATATAAACATTTGGTTGGTAAATAAACAAGGCATAAATGTCTTAGGATGTTGCCTGCTGCCTGTAGCAGCTTAGGGTAAATGTAAGCGCTCTGTGTTTCCAATAGATTTGTGGCATTATGTGTAAACCAGAATTCACTTACTTGCTTAGCTCATCTTCTACAGTGAAGGTTTGCCATCAGTGAAAACCTGTAGTCTTTGCTTAAGACAAAGATCTGTAAAGATAGTTGAAGGTTATCCTCTGGATTTGTGTTTGCTTCTTTGGAAGCGTGAGGTTTGGTACATGTTTTCCTGGAGCAGGGAGGTAAAGCAATGAAGCAAAGCTAAAGGTCTATACTATACTTTGGAACTGTATAGAAAAACAGAGGTATGCTTTGTGCACCACAGTAACAATTCTATGAATACAGTAAGTATTTTCCACTGTTTAAAAACTACACAAGTGAATATCTACACGATACACTAAAAAACTATGTTTCATTTGTGATTCCTGCAGATGAAGACAGAATTACATTACATATTTTGCTGGCAAAGATCAGCTGGTCAAAGCTTTCTTGTTTTCATACCAAAAAAACAAAACTGTACCAAAAAAAAGTTCATAAGAAGATATGCTATTAAAAGCATGCTTTGGCTAACACAGCTACATATACTCAGGGGAGTGCTGGGGAAGCTTGAATAAGTCTTGGCAGTGCTGCAACTTTGCCTATGTAAAAGCACTGCAATCCTGAAGGCATTTGCCATCATAACATGTTGATATAACTCTTCAGACTCAGTACAGATTTGTCCTGAAATGGAACTAAAGACAAGTGCAGTTTAGCAAGACAGGAAGTTATTGAAGACATACAGGAGACATTCGTTGATTCATGGGTGTGCATAATCTACCACAGCACTTACCAGGGATGATCTTTGCAGCATGGAAAATGATGCAAAATCATTTTGCAGCAGGCTGATGAACAAGACAGAAGAGACCAACGGTTGCCACACTACCAAGTAAAACTGAAGCAGAGCAGCCTGCCTAGGCTGAACTGAGTGCCCCAGTGTTAATCCTGTGAGCCAGACCAGCCTTTATTCGTAGTGTGACAAAATGGAACAAGGGTTTTGGGGAAGGGAGATAAGGGAAGATGATAACCGCATCGGCAATGCAATTCTCTTTTTGATTCTTATTCATGATACTGCAAGAGGCAACACATTATGTGTACCCTCATGATACTGCATTCCATCTGACTAGGATCCTGCTTTTCAGCTCATTTGTTTAGTTCACGTTGTCCAGAGAGGAATCCTATCAATTGTGCTTCAATCCTAAGTTGTCAATGGGCACATATGCACACACTAAGGAAGATTGGCCCAACATTAAAGGCACTGTCCCTTAGGAACCAGGGCTACAGTTCCTGCTTTGCCACTGAATTCTGGTATCACTCATTACCTGGGTATGGGTGAACACTGGGGGAATAAAATTTCTCCCCCTCTACCAAGGCAAGGAAAAGAAGAGTAAAAGTTGTCAGCTGCTCATACATACAGATAGGTTAAACTGTTAAAGACACACTGCCAACTTAGTGTGTAATCAATCATATTTCAGTCATCAACATTTGTGGCCAGACCCAATACTCTGCACTTCTGCCATGGTTGACACAATGTCACTCTGATCTCACTTGTCTCATTCTGCCGCAGAATGTATTAGCGTTGCTTTTAGTATAACAACACACTTTTTCTGAGGCAAATAGAGTTCTGCTTTGCAGAAGTATCTCATATACAAATGAAATAAATCTCACAGGAGAACTGGATGCTGAGCTGCAACGCTCTCTCTTCACCAGACATTTCTCTGCAATTACATGTCCAAAAGAATTTTCCAAAATAAAAACACTTCCACTTTCCTCTTCAATGGAATTAGAAGCCTTCCTACCTTTTTTCCCCAAGATTCTTCTAGTTCAGCATATTCATTCCAGGGTTACTCTTTCTGTCTTCCATGCTGATGTACAGTGATCTCATTAGTTCATGTGGAAAGGAAGGCTGAAACTGCTTGTTCTGCTAATACCACTGCTTAATCACACAACTTTTGAGGATCCACATCATCTTTCCAAACCAGTCCCTGTCAAAATATGGTGAGAAAGTCTTTCTTTTCTGAGGGCCAAAATGAATAGAGACTCTAAAAACTGAAAACATAGTCCATTTTGTAATAATTCAGGAGCCTTCATGATTAAGAGACCACTGATACATTTGCTAATTTTTGATCTGCCTCGTTGTTCATGAACAAACACAATCAGCTCCCATGACTAGCAGAGGAATCAAAAAGGGATGCAAATCCTTTCTGAAGAGAGGCATATCACTCCAGTCTTTTACACAGACAGGATCCTGCAACACTCAGAGGCTGTGTCCATGGCCTATTCATGCAGAAAACAGGAGCTTTCCTGTTTCTTGTGACAGATGTCAGGCCAAGATGAGAATCTTCCCTAAAACCCACCCAGTTTAAAGTAACATTGCCCTGCTCTCATCTCTTACTGTTGCCATGGTCTGGTTAATGCCAGACCATTATCATGAGTTAAGTGAAAATACATGAATTTGAAAATACATGATATTGAGTAGGATTTAAACATATGCATATAAGCACAGTAACCACAGTTCATGTGGAGGTCTTCCAGAAGGTTACTGTCCCCTCAGCAATATTGTGGGACAGCGGAATTTATAGCTGGTCCAAGCACAAAAGTTCACATTGCTGTTTTACATTTGACATCCTGGTAAGCTCAGAAAAGGGAAAACTTACAGCTTACCCTTGATCCTGACAAAGAGCTTACACGAGCCCTACCACTGCAGCTGTTTCAGGTGAGGAGTCTTAATTTTGCTGAAAATCCTTTCCTGCCCTCTTGCCTTCAAAATCAATATGTTGTAGTGAGTTATTTCATTAAGTGCTCCTCATGCTCTGTACACAGCTCGTCTTTGAGGACAACCTTTAGATATACCTGCTGCCTGCAGTGCTGCTAGTAAAAGGACACCTGGTTATTTTGTAACGGGGATATGCCATGTGGGATCTTCATAAATATATATTACAATTGCTCCTGTTACTAAGGAAAGAAAATTGTCTTTTGGTCCTTAGTGAGACATATTTGCTCCCTACCCTCCTTCACTTCCAGGATGACCTCTCGCCTACAGACAGGCATGAAGACAACCTTAAGTGACAATGAGACAAATTTCATTTTGTAGTGAACTGCTTTTTCAATTATTTTTCTCCTCTCTATTTCTTCTGCCTGACCCAGACCAGGCTGTTACTCTGACAGGGGTCCCTAACCTCCAGATTAAAATATGCAAATTATTATCTTTCCTTCCACTTAGCCCAGTATCAGATATATTGAGACTACAAGAAAATCTTTGATTTGGGTTTATATGAGACAAACATAGTTACTTATTTTTGTCATCTTCTTTAATAACACATGCCCAGTTTAACATTATGAAATCAATGTTCAGGTACAATATAGATCACAGGGCACTTTATGTTCTCTGAGGAAGATGCTGCTAAAAAAAATCAAACAATTGAAAATCTCTAACACCCCCTATTTTCTACCTTACATCACCTACCCTCAAATTAGTATTAAGTAAGTTCTACTCAAACAACGTAAAGAAAAGCAAATGCAACTAATCAGCTTTTGGACTTCCTATAGATAATTCATGATGAAGTCTTTAGATTGATATTAATACTAATTGGCTTAAAATTGTACAAATAAATTATTTCCAAAATGCATGGATATATTCCAGTTTTCAATCACTGTAAAGCTAAATTTGACTGATATTTTTAAACTACAGAATTATATTACACACAGAATGACTCTGTGCAAGGATTTTCCTTTATAATTCCTCTTGGGTTTTAACTAATTCTAAAAAGCCTGTTCAGTAGTGTCATTACTAATAATGATAATATAACAAATATCTCCAAGTACACAGAGATATACATAATACAGAGTGTTGAAGGAGAACTCTACGTGTTAAAACAAACTCCAGATTTTTCAGGGAAGTTTGGAGACATGTAGCTAAAAAAAAGAAAAATACTATTTACATAAGCATGAATCCCTTTCTGTCCCAGGTACTGTCACAGTATAATATAATAGCTGAAAATCTGGAATTTCATAAATGCAGTCCTACATAATTGGTATAATTTTATCAACATGTGAAATGAAAGGCGCACTGATTGAAACAAAATGCATGTGTTAGTAGGGACCTGAGCAAGAGAAAATATAGGTAGCTAGAGATCAGGGTAATCTTCCCAATCTTCCCCAAATACCTGGGGAATGCTGCATTTTATAAAAGGCCCACTTCTAGCCTGTTACACCTTGGCCGCCCCTAGCTAATATAATTGTCTTATTAAATATATGAGTATCTTCATAGGATTTACTCATATTTCATTTCACCCACTTGTACATCTACAAATTGAGAAGTTTCTGAAATTTTGTAATGTGGTAATTTTGGCAAGATGTCATTAAAAGTTTCTAACCTTGCCCTAATGCATTGTAAAGACCATTTCAAGCAGCTGTGCTACAGCATATCAAAAAATTGTTTCTCCTGAAAACTGCATGTTACCACTAATTCAGCTGTGATGTGAGCCTGCACTGACAGTCTCCAAAGCAATGATAAACAAAATTGCTGCAATGACACATTGCCAGCTGTCACAGTAGGGATACTGCAACACACCTATCAAACAACGAGGCCCGTGGAAAAGAAATACATATGGACCGATTCTTGATAGATGTTTCAGAGATGTTTATTTCTCCAGCCGCATGACCAGAGCTCTCCAAGGAACTGAGACAATCACGGGACCCAAGGGTCCTTGCCCGTGCAGGGAAGCACAAAACAACCAATGGGGAACGAGGCTGACCAGGGGCTAGGGAACCCCCTGTCTCCCCCCCAGGGCCCCTCTCCCAGGACCCCACAGCAGGGGGGGAGGGCCCCAACATTTCACCTGTTTATTTTTAACAAAAAGAGATTTAAAACTTAACATTGAAAACAACTGGATAAACATGAGATAACAAGGACAGTTTCAAAACAAAACAAGCCATCCAATCTCTCCAAACAGATTCTCTGGAACATCTTAAGGCTGACAGAAGGGAGACAGGACTCTCCAGGCATGCTTTGTGGGGAAACTGAGGCAGGAGAGGGTTTCTTCCATTTGTACCTGTTGGAACTCTAAACAACAATAGTTAATTTCTTCCCTCCTCCTCTTCATCCCCCACTTGGCATTGGAAAGGGATTTTTGGGGAAACAATTGGCAAAGGCATGGTTTTGTGAGGGAAACCATGGGTGAAAAAAAGGATTGGGAATACACTGGGGGTAATAGGATATAGGGTAAAAGGGAAAGGTGGGATTAGGAAAGGGAGACTGTAGGGGGGGCTTATAATGGAGATATTGTCTAACATGACTACGATTTTTAGCATATATACTGCCTTTACAGAAACACCATCAGGCCCAGTGACCTCTGCTGTTTGTAACCCTTTTCTGCCTTGCACAATTTTGAACTCTACTACTTCTCTATCTCCTAAACTTGGGATGTATTTTTCAGGGTTATTCTTTTTAATAGCAGTTCTATGAACAAATATGTCTTCTTGGTTGTCACATCTTGTTATAAAACCATAATTTTGTTTGTCATTATACCATTTTACTATTCCTAAAACCTTAGCTACAGTGATTTTTTCCTTTTTCCGAGTGGCTGCTGTTTTCTGTCTCACTGCGTTTTTGCTTTCTCTTTTGCTTTCGCTTGCTCCTGTGTTGGAGCTGCCAGGGCTGCTGGGGCTGTTGGGGCTGCTCGTGCCTGCGCGCTCTTCCCGGGGTCACATTCGGGGCCGCGTGGGCTGGGCTGGGCCGCGCTGCTCAGCAACCTGCACACTGCCTCCTCTGCTTTCAGCTGTGCTCCCACTGCCTGGGGCCGTTCCCATGTCTCGGCCGGGCCCCTGAGCGACGACCCCCCCGGGCCCTGCTCCAGCCAGCTCCTTTAGTTAGACCCTGAGTGTGCCCATTGTATGGACTTTTTCACTCAATTACTAACATGTAGCAGAAGGTGCAATAATTACTTAAACCACAAGTTTTAGTTACTTGCAATTGTATAACACACTGTTCATAGAAGCAGGGCATGTTTAGCTTGGAAAAGACCTTTAAGATCATCAAGTCCCACCATTAACCCAGCACTGTCCAACATTAAACCATGTACCTCATTGCCACCATGCACACATCTTTAAAATACCTCCAGGGATGGTCACTCAACCACTTTCCTGGGCAGCCTGGTCCAATGCTTGACAACCCTGCTAGTGAAGAATTTTTTTCTAAAATCCAACCTAAACTTTCCCTGGCACAACTTGTAGATGTTTCTTCTTGTCCTGTCACTTGTCACTTGGCAGAAGACCCTGACCTGCATGTCACCACACCTTCCTTTCAGGCAGTTGTAGAGAGTGATAAGGTCTCCCCGAGCCTCCTTTTCTCCAGGCTAAACACCCCCAGCTCCCTCAGACATTCCTCACCAGACTTGTGCTCCAGACCCTTCCCCAGCTCCATTGCCCTTCTCTGGACATACTACAGCCCCTCAGTGTCTTTCTCCAAGTGAGAGACCCGAAACTGGATTGGAGATGTGGCCTCACAAGTTCCAAGTTCAGGGAGATGATCACTGCCATGGTCCTGCTGGCCACACTACTGCTGATACAGGCCAGAATGCACTGGCCTTCTTGGCTACCGGGGCATTGCTGGCTCATGTTCAGTCACTGCCAACCAGCACCCCCAGGGCCTTTTCTGCTGGGCAGCTTTCCAGCTACTCTGTCCCCAGCCTGTGGAGCTGCCTGGGGTTGTTGTGACCCAAATGTAGGACCCAGCATTTGGCCTTGTTGAACATCATACTATTGGCCTTTGTCCTTTGATCCAGTCTGTCTAGCTCCATCTGTTGCCCTAGTTTAGGAACCGTCCCTGTGCACTGCCCTAAAGCACCCCACCATGGATCACATTGGTACTGGAGTCATTCACCTCAGCTACTCAATTGTCTAGCACAAAAAGAGATTCCTGTGATTTCAGTGGGTTTGGACATGAGTAAGTTACAGGCCAGTAACTATGCCTCTAGGAAGGAATTCAGGTCTCTGTGATAGACTCTGAGCAGCCATAACTACATCACATGGAGCTACATACATAAAATTTACATTTGTCAACAGAAACCAAATCTGGTACTTAAGCACAAATAAGCTTTCCCTTGGAAATGCAGCTGAACACTTGAGAGGCTGCAGGCTTTTGTGCCACTGAAGTAAATCACATCACTTTGTGTGTGCCCACAGGCCAATCTAGCCAAGCTGCAAGTCTTGTAATCCATCTCCACCCCATATCTGAGACTTCATAAATTAGTCTCATGTCATGCCTGTGTTTATGTACAAACAAGCATTTTCATTTGTAATTCTTGTTTTTGTCAAGGTAAAACTAACTGCTTGGTCATTGTTAGAGCTAAAAAAGTAAACCAGGGGTTCATATTCACAGAAACAATTTGAGTAATTCAGTTTCATCATAAAACCCCAGCTTTATCAACACACAGGTGTTTGCATCACCCACAAGAAAATGTCTAAATCTGAAAAAAACCAAACACACCTATCCTCAGAGTTTCTTTCTGGCTTAAGCAATCTCTCCCTTCTGCCATCTCAGTGTCTGAATTGCCATATCTATTTGTGAGCAGGTTATCCCAAGTCTTTAACCACTTTGGTTGTTGCTCCCTGAAACACTCCAGCATGCCCACAAGCTACATCCCCATGTGTAACAAAAACCTTCAATTTCATGCTGCAAAACATTTCAGTAACTGGCAGCAACAAAGCCCTCCCAGATTTTCCAGAATCTTTGAACAGAAAAAAATTACACAAAAATAACAATGATGTCGTGAGACCCTGTGATGCCCAAAAGAGAACAAAATGCTATGTAACTCTGCAGGGAGCTCTCCCCAAACAGTGTGTGCGCAACCCAGTCCATGCCACCTGGCTCTGGTATTTATTGAGGAGCTTGGCCACAATCTCAGTGATCTTCATTGTTCTCCTTCCCTTCGATCCTTGCTCTCTCCCCCATGACCTTCTGGGGAGGCTGGCATTCCTTCTGTGAGCGATTCAAGTCAGATAACACCAGTTTTTTCTACAGCATGGGCAGCTGCTCAGCTGAACCAATCCAGGACCTGGAAATTTAACGTATCTTAGCATTAGTCAACATATTGTAAGAATTATTCATTAAAACTGTGAAGGATTACAGTCACACTGGTAAGGTAAAAAAAAAAAAAAGATTTAGGATCTTGTTACCAATCCCTCAGCCTTCTACTTCATACAAATAATACTGCCTGTGATTTCTTATTAACTGCATTCTATTTAAAATCCTTTCTTAAAGTCTGGTTTGCAAACTTTTAATGGGTATATTAATTAGACATCATTAATAGCTCCAATATCAGACATGAATTTCTGTTGTCTCTTAAACCAAATATGATTAACTTCACTCATCCTCAAGGGCATATTTTTTCAAAAATTAGCAAGCACAAGAGTATCAGCTATTATAGTATTAAAAGTGTCATTTTGTGTATGATTTCATGTGCAGGTCTAGACCAGCCTAAAAAGCACCTGAAATCTCATGTGTTTTACACCAATATCCTTGTGGGACTGATGACAGAAATCAAATGGAAAATGCCACATTTTCAGCCACATTTCCTATATTCTAAGGTAAGCTATCTGTAAGAGAATTATCTCACCTCAAATGGACCTTTTTTAAACATAACAGTGTGCTTTGAAATACTGCAGAAGTCCTACCAATGATGCTGAAATCTCTACTATAAAGGTGTATGAAGTACACAGTCCTTGATCTGCAGAAAGCAATTTTTAAAAATGCCATTGAATGTTTCCTTTCATTCCTAAAATTTCAGCCATTTAGTTAGCCTCTAATACTTAAAATATCATCAAGAGCCTGGAAAACAGAAAACTATGCTGTTCCTAGCTCTTTTGCCAGATTTTTGCTTCACTGCTTCATTGAATCTCTCTCGCTATTACTGCAGCAGCTGGCAAACTGTGTGCTGTGCCCAGCAGGAAAGCCCTCAAGCAAGCCAGCGTATCTCAGGCAGCCAGCAGCTACCCTGCTGCACGTAGTTCAGCAACACCCATCTCTCACTCTCTCCAAATGCCACCAAATAGCCTCATCACTCCTGTCTGCTCTTGATATATTTGTTGTCAGCTTGTAGACGTTCTCCACAATCTAGCTCAGGTTCTGTACATAGTTCCCCAAGACTTCCATTACAAGCATAGCATAATCACAGATGCCGGTTGTTTGGAGTTTTTTGTCACAGCATTAGACATTCTGTGTCCAGTTCTTTCACTTGTCCTGACAGAGCCACCTTACCTTTGAGGAAGTTAAGTAATTTATGGAAAGTAGGTCAGCAAATGAAACATTCCCAGTGAATGAGGCTATTATGGAGGCTGGTACTCATTCAAAGGATGGTAAGTCACCTGTTGCTTTTCCTGCCAGTGCACTCTCCATGATACAGAGGGTACCATCTCGTTCACACACTGAGATTATTCTGTTCATGACATTGCATTAAACCCCATGTAATCAGAATTAGAGCTAAATATTCAGGCCCATCTGAGAGAGTAGCCACAATGCCATGCATCTTCTCAATTGTTTACACTCCTGTCTGCTCCTTCCATATGACCTAGTAGTCCCCAGCGCTCAATCAAATAAAGGTGAACACAACAAAGCGTTCACTACTCCCCGTCTGCACAGGACAGATGATGAATCAAACTTCTGTCACACAGCCCCTCCCAAAGGGAGAAGTCAGGGAGTGATCAATTGGTGCTTCATCAAATGAACCTCTTGTCCTCTCAGCTCCAATTCGTCTGATTGTTTTCCATTAAATATCAAAGAACGGTTGACCTCAACTTTTAAACTTCAACTTTCAGCATTGATCAACAGTAAATAATGGACAGGTCTTTGACAATGTATTTCCATGCTATATCAATTTTTCTTCAGCTGGTGTACCAAGTCACAAGGATGCAACTTTGTCCCCAGAGACCACAGAGGTCTTTGAAGTTCCTTCAAACTGAGAGCAATCCAGAACTTTATAGATCTAAATCATCTTCTGATTGGTAGGGACATCAAACAGTTGCCAGACAACGTCTGGGACCATTTATACAATTTTAGGCAAGTCACTGCACAGCTCTCAAGCTTTCAGAGAATTAATTAATTCAGGATAATATTGTCAGCTTAGAGCTGAGAAAGAAAACATCGTATTTTTTGAGTGTGTTATGATTTCCCAGGATAGCAGGAAATCAGTGGGCAAGAAACTAAAGCTAATTTTGAATGAGGAAACATGTAAAGCAAATGCCTATATAAAATAAGATAGTGAATAACTAGTGCAGCTATTTAAATATTTAAGCCTGGAAATCAACTGTGATAAGAATGGGGAAAAAGAGATACCTAAATTTTTCTATGTTAAAACTTTTTTTGCTGTAGGCATTTTTCGTATTGCACAGCTTCATCTAGTGACATCCAGCTGTTTCATCACTTTAAAAAGAAATAACACATCTTCAAAATCAAGTCCCTTCCCCGATGAGCTCAGTCACACAAGAGAGTGGGGGATACTTCCTTGCCTTTTCTCACACTACAGATCTTCATATTTTTAGCAAGTTCTCATTTTCTAAGCAACAAAAAACCAGCCTCCTTGGCAGCCTACCTTCCTTGTATGAACCTTATTTTCAGCAGGCAAATGTCCATCCAGACAGAATCCCTAATTTCTTATGCTAATACTGAACCTCTACAAGCAGACAACAAGGAGCTTTTTTTATATCAGCTACATTTTGGGGAAACATAGCCTTATTTTATACACCAGGGCCTCAGGCTTGCTTATATTAGCTTATATTGTGGAGGAACTTGGCCTAGTAATTCCCAGTGTTGGCTCATCATTGCTAAACTATAAATGGATATCTTCTGCTTGGCTGGGTGCCCAGGCAGCTTTCTTTTAAATTCTTAATCCCACTTAAACAACATGTTCCTAATAGAAACAAGTGGTGGTTTCCACACAGTAACTAAAGTTACTAAATAAAGCACAGCTACCACCAATTACCTTCTCACCAGCATGACTCACCAAAATGCTGGGGGCTAAGGGCTATCTGACCATTCTGTTTCTGATGCTGATACTCCTGCTTTTCCCAGCGAGCTCGTCAGCTCTCTCCCTCAGACAATCCATAAGAACGCTGTATTCTGCATCGCCCTTCTTGGTGCAGTGAGCTTGCGTCAGCCTCAACTCACCACATCAATCCCACCTCCAAATGTACCCTAATCCGTTTATGAATCTCGAGCTCCTTGGAGCCTTCCAGATGTCTTCCCCAATATTCAGTTTTTCTCTCCTCAGAGACTCAAAGAATTGTGGAATCATAGAATGATTTGGGTTGGAAGGGACTGATGCCTTGTTGGGACCACGTAGATCACCTAGTTCAATCCCCCCCACTGGTGACAGGGACACCTTCCACCAGACCAGGTTGCTCAAAGCGCCATTCAAATGTCCTACACTGCTCACATACCTTATGGGTGGGTCTTATTCTTCTTTTTATGGCTGCAAGGAGTCCTGTTGTCATGACAACTTTATCCCCACAGCTATACCCATTCTGTCTGCTGTGCTTCCATTAAAAACTATCCCAAATCTGGTGCAATTAAATTGTTTTGTACTGGGAAAAAAAAACTAGTACATCAGACAAAGCAAGGAAGGAACACAAAAGAAGGGTAATGGGTAAGTATATACATCAAAAAGGCTGAACAATACTTGAGGAGAGAAGTCAAACATATACCTATTATAAAAGAAATACAGTCCTCTTGTCACAAATATACTTTCTTTCAGCTTGTTCTTTCACTAATAAAATACATAAATACATAATGGCATTGCTGAGCAATAAAAAACCCCAAACCGCTCTTATCCATATACTTTGTAGGCCGTAAAAGGGGGGCCCAGGTTTCCCAATCTATTTTAAGACTTCCTAAGGTATTTCAGACATGGGGGAATAGAACACATGTATCCGAAACTTTGATTCTTTTCTACAATACAACTTATAGCCACATTTGCTACAATACCCTAACTTGTTTATTACTAAAAATTTGTTTGAACACTTAAACAACTTGGTAAGTCTTGATCACACTTGCACTGATGAATTTTTGTGGCTACTGCTAGCAAGTACCCCAACTATAATTTAGGAGAGCCTGATTTGGGACATTAATCTTCAGAAAGAATAACCCATCTCTAAATTCATGAATAAGCTCTATTTACTTCCATGGTTAATGGATTGTGTAAATACTTATCTATGAATGATTTCTTTAGTTAGGGCCTTGTTTTCTTCACAGAGGGATCCTGAACCATTCCCATGCCTCCACTTTGTTTCTTCTTTTCTTGCAGCCAGAAATGTGAAGGACATCCAGGTCTTCTGGCCAAGCACTGCTGGTGTCACCTGGGACAGACTGCATGGACACAACAGAGAATATGGAAGGTTCACTTCACCGGGGAACTGCAATAGCACTGATGTAGGGGTACAGCCCAAACTTTAGCTCCTCATTAAACAGATTGCCAGAAGCTGATCCCCAAAGCATAGATATGCTTTCAAACCCTAAATATTTTTAACATGGACTCTTCCTCCAGCTCCGACACAGTATCCACTCATTCCATTCTTTTTTGTAGTAGTTTTTGCCTGTTGAACATTTTAAATAATGCAGTTACTTATCTGTTTGCCTGCAAAAAATAATAAAGAAAAGGTTATAGAGATATGGCTACCTCTAAAGGCCATGTTAAAATTGAGAGAGAATACAAAGAGACTGCGACTTTTACCAGAATGTGGGAGAATACATGTACATGAAGGCTGCAAATATTTCAGTTGAGTGGATTTTATTTTGCATTCTATCTGGTTTCACTTATATGATAATTGAAGGAAAATTGTGATAGAAAATAGAGCACTTTCCCATGCTGTGTCTAAAGCTTTTTTAATGATTAAATGTCATCATGTCTCAAGTGTACCAAAAATACTGGTGAAAGTCATCTTAATTTTTAAAAACAAATATGCATGAGAACTGGTTGTAGCTGGACATAGTTTTGGATTAGAGCAGGTCTGTCACTAGAGTAAGTTTTATTGTGATTTACCCAAGAGAGTTTGTATTAGGTTCTTCAGGAAAAAGTAAAGACAAAAATATTTTTAAGTCTTCTACTAAAAGATTTTTAATTTTTTTTTTTTTTGGCTGAAACACCTCCTCTGTGTGGAAGACTGGCCAATCACTTGTTATTGTTACAAGTGAAAATATCTCTAGGGACATACACATATCTCCTGAGAACAAGAACCAATCTCTGCTCTCACTCCAACAGCCGTACCTTTCTTTTATAAGTGAAGACAGAGTTGGCCCTTAATAACAAATGAAGGCAAGGCAAAAAAAATCAGAGAAAAGCAAGCAGCTAAGGACAGCACAAAAGGGGAAAATGTCCACAGAAAAACTTGTCTCACTTGTTCTCCAGTTGATGTTGCCTAATCAGGAAGTTTCTCCCATTCCTAGTGACTTAACTGTGGGTGAATTAAGAACCTGTCTCCACTTCCATATAATGCACTAGCCAGTTGTCAGGTATATATATCAGTGCACATATTTATACCTCATTTAAATATCCAGTCCTAACTGAAGCAGGCAGCTTTAATTGCTGAGTTTCCATGTATTTTACTGTGGCATTTCAATGTTCCTTTTAATTTGGTTCTGGATATTTCTGTTGCCTCAGTTTCCTTGCCAATTGGGACAATTTTTTTTAAACAGCAAGTCCTCAATAAAATAATGAAACCTGACTTTTATACTCCCATTGATCACAACAAAGACCAAGTCAGTTAAGTAATTAAGAGATTGCTATTTTTTTATTGCATTTCATTAATTTTAGAACTCAATTGTGGTACTTTACAGGAGATTTTGTTCTTTTAGCACATGCATTCAGAGACTGTTTTATAAATTTCCTCTGAGCTTGGATTTCAGAGGTTTCTATTCCCACCAAAGAATTCTCACAAGATTCCTATTATCTCATTTTCTCTTTTTTTTTGGCCTTGCACTTTGACCCTGGCATTCTCAAAAGGACACTTTGTTTTTTACATTAGGCTTCTACCACAGACTGGTTTTCTAAACAATAAAATAGAGTAACTTGCAGTCCATACTTGTCCAGAGTCCGAGAGACAGGCTCCACAAGCCAAATATATACAGTGGGAAAGTATAATTTAAAATGTTCCAGACTAAACATTTTAAAATCAGACAAAATAAATATTTCAAAGCACTAACCTGAAAACTATTGCTGGAGCTTGATGTTGTTACTGCTGTAGCTCCTTGTTAAAATATCGTGAATTTTTAATGCTTTCAGGCATCCTACAGATAGCACAAGCAGTATATGTTGGCTCACAAATTATTTGCTGCCCTTCAGCACAACCTACAATATCCAGTGCTTTACCTTTGAAATTAGGAGATTCTATAGTTAATAGAAAGTCTACCTTTGCTAGGATCAGTTGTTTACTTTGCTATGTGTGCTATTTTGAACAAGAACTTCTAGCTATATGAAATAAGAATGCCAGGCTCAAGATAGTAGTAATAATAAGAATTATTATTGTTTTCATTCTGTGCCTTTCGTTACTCAAAGCTCCAAACCATCAAAACCTGGGTGCAAGGAGTTAGCTGAAGTAAGGACTCACAGCAGGACAGGTTCACCCTTTACAATAAGACACAGCTGCTTCACCCAGGTATTGGATTTTCCAAACCTCTAGGATTCTACCTTTTTGGACAGGCTCTCACCAGGCTCAGAAACAAATATATATATTATCAAAATACATATGGCATCTGCTGTATTCATTAGACTTTCTTTCTCTTCTTTCAGAGGTTTGAGTTTTTTGGTTGCTGGTTTTGGAACTTTTTGGGGTTTTTCAGTGGGGTTTTTTTGTTGGTGATGCTTTTTAGTTTGGATTCGGGGGGCGGGGAGTTGTTTGTTTGTTTTTCTTTTTTGTTTGTTTTTTTTTGGGGGGTTGCTTTTTTCATCTTTTTTGGGGGGGGGGTTTTTTTCTTTTGGGGGGGAGTTTGTGCATTTTTTGTTTGTGTTTTTTGGGGGATGGAAGGATGCTAGCTATAGGATTGAACTTGGTAGGGTATTCAGCTCTACAGGCCACCTAATAATTTATCATTCCTTAACCTTCAGCATGAAGATATGACTATGTCCCATGCAGAAATGGTCATGATATTAAACAGGAAAGCCTTTACAGATTTTTTAGGGCCTGTATCCCAAGAGAATCACCTGCCTAAACATTAAAACCAGTAGTGTAGATAAGGAAGTATTAAATCTGAATTTACTATTCTAACCGGAAAAATGAGATTTCTTTTTTAAAAAGAAAAATAAAAATGTCTTACTGCTCAGGAGCCCAAGAAAAGCTGTGATAAAAATGTCTTGCAATTACACTACTGTAGATCTCATTTTCAGATTATTTCATTTTCCAGCAGGAAGTGTGTCATGGGCTCTGTGTCACATAGAAGTAAACTGAGATGTCACACAAGCTATTTCTAGAGCCTTCAGAAGGATCTGAAGGAGTCAAACTTCTCTCCTCTGACCAATGGGACCATCCCTAGTCTGGCACTTTGTTTCCCAAGTTGCTTTATCCAGCTTACATTGGGAGAAAACATTCTGAAACAAGTGAATGATTAAAACATACAATACTCTTGTCAGTGAGGAATAAGCATTGCACACTACTACTGTTATTATTATCCCTTCCAAAGTTAAAGACTGAGCAAAGTACTTCTCAGTCAGTAAGGCATGAAATCTTGGATTCTTTTCTAGCTTTACTCAGAGATTCTGTTAGCAGAGGGTTTATGTACAAAAGCATCACTTACCCTTTTAAAGCTGACTCTGATAACCCCACTCAGGTAAGATTCCAAGAGTAGAAAAAAAATTTGCACCTTGGATCTACTGCCATGGCTGACATATTTCTAAGAAGGAAAAGAGAAGCAAGTGTTGGCTCTGAGTTAAGATTCAGAGGCAGGAAAGCAGGCCACAAACATGAGAACACTGCATGCTGAAGCTAGTAACGTTTTATAAATTTCAATTAAGTGTTGAACACCAAGCATCCAGCACAATTTGCAGTGGTAAGCCCAAGAAGCTATGACACAGAGGGAGACAAAAACTGTCCACTTTTATGAGAAAAGTTGTTTTACAGTATTTAATTAGATCTTAATAGGGACCAGGTCATAAAGCAAAAAGAGTAACATGAATTACGGAATTATCTATACGCCAATAGAAAATAACAGAATTTTATTTTAACATACAAAACCATCCTGCAACATCACCAGTAGGACAAGGTATTTTGTAAATCATTGCTGGGTGCAAGTGAGGGCTATACAATTTGTGCATGTCTGTGTGTATGTACTTTATTATTTGCACAGTACAAAACTATTCATTAATGGGACTATATATAACATAGTTTTTGAGAGCCACTAGAGAAAACATTTGCACGGCCCTCATATTTCCTGTTTTCTGAATCAAGACTGGCATTAACAGATTACATAAATTTCCAGGATCTGTTAGAAAGCTATTGGTTGATATGTGACACATGCATAGTAAGGAAGACTTTAAGAACGATAAATGAAGTATTTTTCAGCTGTCAAAAGCAAGCAACAACCTGACTCATGACTCCTCTTAGAGTAGCTAGTTACTAGTGTCTTCTTCTAGAACAAGTCCCTGTGTGGACACTCAGGAATAAGAATATTGTCACAGAGGGTTAATACAACCCATACTCTCACCCCTGGGAAAACAAAATAAAATCCTATTACGTCTTTGCAGCATTTATTTCACAGCAGCTATTTTGTAGATTCCCACTATAGTGGTGTGACCCTGGCTGGATGCCAGGTGCCCACAAAAACTGCTCTGTCACTCTCCTCCTCAAGTGGACAGGAGAGAGAGAATGTAATGAAAGGCTCATGGGTTGAGATCAGAATGGGGAGAGATCACTTACCAGTTACCATCAGGGCCAGAACAGACTCAATTTGGGGAAATTAATTTAGTTTATTACCAGTCAAAATCAGAGTAGAATAATGAGAAGTAAAGCAAATAGTAACAACCCCATCAGAAAATTTCTAACAAGCCCAAATATTCCTGGTATGAGAAGCACTTACTATATGTCTTTCTCAAATGCAAAAGGTATAATTTAAATTACATATTGTAAATAACTGAGGAGAAGAAACATGCTACATGGACTTGTCCATGGTTTTATGAGAAAGTTACAAACGTGGTTTTCCACGGTGCTGCCAAAAGCAAATTGGCCATACACACACCAAGTCAGCTACTGATGGACTTGAAACACATCCAGCATTGCACTAGAAAGCCTTAGACTTAAGTCACAAAATTCTGAAAAGCAAAGGTATACAGCAGTTGCTGCTAAGGGAAATGCCACCTACTCTACCACTTAGCACAACACCACACACCCGGTCTGGTAAAATATTTGATCTGAATTGTCCTTTATATCAAGGACAATAGAGAATATATGCATGCCATAGAACCAGTCAACACCAAGTCACTTCCACCCACATTAAATCCAGAGCCTGAACTCCTTGAGGAGTCACTGCAGGGACACTGGTGCTGATGAGACATGGCACAGAAATAAAATAGACACACTTGAGAGCACTGCACAATGCTCCCAAAGTCATGCTGGTCAGCCTATACAGCTACTGTGCAATACTAAAAAATATGGTGGTCCAGATCTGCACTAAAGGAAAGATCTTAACCTTGTTCTCAGTCAAATGTGATGTGGCCACTACAAGGCCAATTAAACTGCCTCCACAGTGAAGGACTCAGGCTGAGGGAGCTTAACTCAAGAGCAAACAATATTTACTTTTAAAAGAACGCTTTTCAACTACCAAGGCAGAGAGTGGAAACAGGACTTACATGTGAAAGGTAATACATTTCCACTTCTCACATGAATAAAATCACACAGGACCAGTCATACCTGGCATATAAACTTCTGGAAGTTCCTTCTTCCACCTTTCTAAAATATTTACTGTGTCAGAGTGCTAATCCACGTTTTATACATTCACTCTCCAAAAGGTCTGGATTTTCAGCCTGAGACCTTTCCTTCTTTTCCCTAGGAAAAGTGCATATTAAGAAAAAATTTCACAATTAATCTCTCAAAGACAAATTATTTCTAATATTTTAAAAGTGAAGGGTAATCTCCTATACCTTTAGATTTGGTGAGATGCAGAGACACAGCTGAAGGATTAATATGACCATATAATTCCAGATGAGGTAGTAAAATTCCATTTGCTTTAAGAAGGGACTGTGTGTCAGTTTTCCACGTTCTTCTAATGAATATTTCATATGGGTTTTAATGCAATGCAAGAGCAGATCTTAATGTAGGTAAGCGTAATGGATACAGGATAGCGCATTACTGATGAAAAGCCAAGTAGATGTGGCCAAAGGGAAGAAAGTGCCCCTGTGGAACTTAAGCAGCTCCAGGAAAATTAACAGTTCAGCAAGCTTTACTAAGTACTATGGAATTCTCCCCTGAGTTGTTACTGTTGAAATACATTTTCATGTTCTCCATCAGCCATTTCACTTTGTTGACTGAATGAGATGTTTTGCAGTCCTGAATAAAAAAGAAAAGAAAACCTAACACTCCTTGTCTATAGTTTCACTGCATTCATGAAGGATTCTGGATCATCCCATCAGGAAAGAACACAGACACCACTCAATTCTACACAGTGTAAAATTATTACAGATTTTCAATTAAGGGGCTAAGGATATTTCATAACTTTTTCATAACTAATCAAATTAATTGCAGTTGAGGGACATTTCCTTTGGTTTGCAAAGCATTCTCTGCATCTGCCCTGCAAATCCTTTATTAATTTGAAGCTAAGGAAAGGCAGAACTCAAAAGTACCCACTACTGCATGGAAGATGTGCAAATGTAGCTGATGTTTCATGTTCTCTATTCAACTTCAAGCATCTGAAGGAAGGATGTTGGTTGCCCTTTGTCACCATGGCTGCCTAGGTGTACATTTACTGATCAGAGTATTGAGGCTGAAAAGACAGAGACTAAAAACAACATTTCATGAAACACACTAGGTATTCCAAGACTAAAATGTCAATTTGATGTGGAGGGCATTTCATATTTTTGTCATCTTAGAAATATGGCCGGTTTCCCTCTAATTGCTAAGAATAAACTATGTTGCAATTTCAGTGAAAGCCTCAGGCTTTTGTCATCTACAAATGTGTTTGAAGTTTCCCAGAATCCAGCTGATATCTTGTACTCCTATTTTGATTAATCTTAATCTGACTGAAAAAAAAAAAGCTGTTTCACCTTATGCTTTTCAGACTTTAAAAATCTTGCTCATGGTATATATGAGATTACACTAACAAACACAAGCACAACTCAAAGTCCAAACTATACCTCATGGAGATGGAATAGACTGTTTCCCTAATCCATTTGCTACAGCTCACACTCTAGAAGACTGTAAGGGATGAATAGTAGGCTCCTTCCACAAAGCACAGGGAATTGACCTCGGCTGCTCTCCTATGAATAATGGGAGCTCCTGCAGCAAGGTGATAGCAAACATAGTAGTATAGCACTTTGTAGCTCCCACTCTTGAGCAAGGCAGGGAAGGAAAAAAATAATTCAGCCCCAAAGACATTTGCTGGTCTAATTTTTTTTTCCTCTTCTTTTTCACAGTCCCAGCATAGTTGTAGTAATGAAGTATTTATTCTGGTGCAGCTAGCAGTCCCCTAAACATAAGACTCACGTCATCAGCAATTTTCAGAGCATTAGAAAAAAAGAATGAGGAAGAGAAATAAAGTTCCCTTCAATAAATTGTCAAACCTAAATGATTCATTATGCACAGCTTCTATGAAGACAGTTGCTGTTATGACATTGATGGCATTCATAAATACACAGGTACCACTAAGAGGTGATGGATGTAGTCAGAACATTGTCCTTCATCATTTCCACTCCCCTCTTTCATTATTCTTCACTTTTTAATTATGACAGGAACTATTTAAAGGCAGACTCCTGTTATAATCAAATCATCGTATTCTGCTTTGGAGATTTCATAGGGGGTTCCAAGAATGTTGGTTTGACTAGGATGAGATGTGTGTTTTTGCCTCCAAGCACTCTCTGCTTGGTGAGTTCCTCCCTTTCTAGACATTTTCCTGCTCAGCACCTCTACTGATACCAGTCTATGAGATGGAAAACAACGAAAGAACATATTACTCAGAGTGAAATTGTCTCTGGTGTCCTTTTTTTCAAACTGTGAAAAATGAAGACCAGATTTTCAGTTTTAGCCAATATTCAGACAGAAAAAGGAGAAGGTGGTAGCAGGGGCATAGAGTGTATCATAGTATCTCTTCTCCCTCATTTTTGTTTTCTCTGTATAGTCAAAAGCAGCTCAGTCTTGTTCAGGCTAAAGGGGGTAATGCAAGACTGAGCTTAAAACTGAGGTTCACAGATACACCAATGTGAGAACTGCTGCATTCTGGTTATAATTGGTCTTAGCTAAACTGATTCCACTAGAAAATTTTCCTAATAATTCAACAGTTTGATCCAGTACTGTAGTCTGTGTCTAGAATCTCACAGCTTTAACATTTCAGTGTGCTAAATGCAGAAATGCTCATGGTACGGCTTGAAAAGCAAGCTGCCTCCATAAAATACCTCACTATATTGGAGGAACCAAAGCCGCCAGAACACCGAGATCACGGAAGATCTGGATCTCTTTGAAAATGCTTTGGAATAATTCGGGGGTTTTGTAATTTTTCTTATCTAATCCTGTGATGCTCAGCTTTGTTCTCAATGCCCTTGCAGTCTTCAAAATCTATCATTGATCGTTAGGGGCAGAAGAGTAGGTTTCCAGCTGCTAGTGGTAAGACAAATTTTTATCAAAAATAATTGAACCTTGTCAGGTACCAAGGAATTCCACTTTCTCAGAAACCTTATTGGTCTTAAGTTCAGGTGACAGCCACAAACATCACCACTAATTTTCTGGCTTCTCAAACACACAATAGTCAACTTCTCATAGTCAGCATTTAATAGCTGACACTGGTGCTCCCCCAAACTACAACCACATGTTTTATGCATAGGGAAAAAAAGCAAAACAACTGTGCTACATAAGAAATCATGAACTGTTAAATATTTTTTAAATCACTTTTGGTTTGCATTTGCCCATTGTTCCCCAGTGGTGCAAAACATCATTAAGCACCTACTCCTATCATCAGGCTAACTTATCATTGGTTTCAAGAACCATTCTGGTCACACATCTCTTTGCAGAGTATAATAAAGGCATAGTGAAATGCAATAGAGGACACAAATACAGCTAGAAAATGATACTTGCACATGTAAAATAAATTACAAGGATGGCATGCTCCATATTGAATCCACATAATTTTTTGTTGAGGAAAAGAAATCGGAAAATTGTCTCCTAACTTTTTTTTTTTAAGTGTTCCACAGCATAAAAATAAACCAACTAAACCCCCCCCCAAAAAAGCATTCTGTCTCTTTATTTGAAAGTTTACTTTTAAAAATTTTTCATTTCAAGATGATTATATATTCTCTAAAGAAATATTGAATCATCTAGCCAAGCAAGAAAATAATTTCTACAGAAAAAGTGCAACCAAAAAGTTTCTGACAACTATTACAAAACGATAGCAGTAATTTTATTATAATATATTTTAAAAACTCCAAAAATCCCAACAAAACAAAACAAAAAACCCAACCAAACAATGGGAGAAGATATATTTGAATATGCTATTATGCCTTGGCTTTAGCATTCAAGCTCAAGGACAAACAAGAACAAAATTTCCATATATAGATATATACTGTAAGCTAAAAATGCTGTGGTACATAACATCCTTGAGATGGTTAATAAGACCAGCATGAGAAATCTGCACCACAGGGTAAAAACTAATGATTGACAAATACTAAGCACCAAAAGGACTGCATATAAAAGGGGAAAAAGCAGAACTTGTTGACAAGTGAAGAGCAGTGAGAGGAGATGAGCTGAACAAATTTTTTTTTAATGAGGTGTTAAATAGATCAGCTCTGGAGGTTGGATAATGACCCTGCCAATGATTTGGCCATGGATGTGAAAAAAGCTCAATAACATGACATTTGGGAAACTCAGGAGAGCACTGAAACATGAGATAGCTTCTGAGAAAAAAGGTGAAGTTCTTCTGCCACTCAGAGAACTTCTAATGATGCTAGGGTTGCAAGGACTTGGCATCTCGTTAAAGTAACATGGTTTTAAAAAGCAAGTACAAATTTAAAGAGAAAAAATCCTACTTTATAGAAACTCCCTCGCTCCCAGAGAAAAATTCTGAAAGTGCAGCTTTTCCTTCCTACACATTACCATTCCATTCTATGTCCATAACTGTAGTGGATCTCTGGAAAACTGGGGCACCACCAAGCTGGGTCTACCAAAAAAGGCAGTACCACATTAGAGCAACATGCCAATGGAGCAGGGGAAGAAGAGTAAAAAGAACAAGCAGCACTTGCTTCACTGAGTATCAGAATTTAAAAAAAAAAAAGAAAATCAGCCCTGTGGGAACATTTTCATGAGAAAAAGAGCAAGCAACAGAATTGTCAGGTTGTACCAAAAAAAAAGAAAAAAAAAAGAAAAAAAAAAAAAAAGGAGTCTAAAATAGCTAGCAGTTGTTTGAAGGAACATGACAGTGACAAAGGCAGAGGAAGTTTGTGGTGGGTGTTCAAGGATGGCAAGGAACAGGATATGTTTACGTGCAGAGATGCTAAATATAAACACCAAGGTGCAGCAGAGATGAAAGACACCTCATCAACAGCATCTGTAGAAGGTCAGGATGCAGTATAAAAGAGGGGAAAAAGACATAGGCCCCGATTCACACGGAAGATGGCAAAAAGAGATTTTGTGCCACTTCCCCATGGTTTTGCTGGGCAAATATGTAAAAATACATAAAAGCTGCCCTTGCAAACTGAAGTTTTATTTGTACCAGAATCACAGACAACATAAACTGAAGAACTGGTGACCCATGATGCAAAAGTATTACAAAATTTAACTTGTATTTCATGGAATAAATGTTCTATTAAAGTCAGTGCAACTGTAGCTGACTGTAGCTGCTCATCAGAAGAGATGAATAGAAGTAATAGATTTGTCATTTTTTTCCTGAGATGGAAATCGAAATGGTTCCAAATTCTGAGAATGTCATCAAACACTGCCACATAATTTGAAGAAAGGGCTGTATAAATACATAAGGTAAAATTTTCATTTAAGTAGAGCTTGGGATACTGCTGGCATGACAACACTTAAGACCGAGTAAGAAGTTTCAGTTTAAAATTTTATAGTTTCATGGCCTGTGAGTTATATCATATAAAGGATTCCACTAAAGGAATTGTTGTGCTGTGTTGCTACACAACAGGTAGCCATGGAAATCCATGCTGTGATGTAAAATTATTAAAGAGGGTTATGACCACATGATTTAGTCCTTTGCTTTGTTTCACAGATGACCAGTTGATAGTCAAAACTCTCTTCATCAGCTCCTCAATACAGACACTTCTGTTCATTACCTGGTGCAGTATGGTTTTAATTGATCAAGCTGCTGGATATTTAATTCAGCAGATCATCCATTTCTGACCACAGTTCTTTTCAGGTCAGCTTCCTGAGTGTTATTTTTCAGGTGAAAATCCAATGGTCCTTGTTTCAAGTGATTGTGACAGTGAAATCCATACAGAAAGCTCAAACATAGACAGTCTACCCTTAACTGCTTGTTTATCTTGTGCATCACAGCCCCGTTTAATCAATTGGCATTGATTTAAAATGCAGGGTAATCTCAAAGGAGAGAAGTAGGGTAGATGGGCAGGTATAGATCAGGGCAGGAATGACAGCACAGTTCAGATCTAGTTTTATAGATGTCCTGTGGAGAAAGAAAGCACAGAGAGCTGGGGAATTAGCAGGATGAGCAGACCAATTTTGTTCTTTCTTCTGCTACTGCACCCTTCTTGGCAATTACAAACAATTAAAGCCTACAAAAGCAGACTTTCCTGCTCTGTGTTCTGACACAGGATTTTCCATGTCACCTGGAGCTCCAGCCCAGCAATGCTCACTCTGGCTCAGTGGTACGCAAAAGAATCAAAAAATTCAAAAGACAGGAGGTGCAGAGGAATAAGAGGGAGATGTTAAGGAAAAGAAAAAAAAAGAAGGAACAACACATAAGCCCAACAAAAAAGAAACAACAGAAGTTTTCAATTTCCATTTCAAATAGAAATACAGAATATTTTCCCAGGAAGCATGTTTTCATGGGCCACCTGAAAAATATATGTGTTTTATTTTACTATTATGCCATACAATCACCAGAATGTTCTGTGGCCAGAGGAGATTGCAGCATGAAGTAGATAATGAGGTGCAGTAGTTAAGCAATAGTCAAGAGTTTTAGGGGCATTTTTTTTTAACTGCTCTTAATCAAGACACAGAGACCAGCAGATGGGCCACCTGTGATGAAAGGCAAGTAGAAAAACTGAGCTTGCCATTGTTCTTAAAATTGTTATGCACATATCTGACAGCAACTAAATTAGATCAAAGCAGAATACAGAGGGGATCACAAAGCAACAGCCACTGAAGCAGGAAAAGATGTGAAAAGAGCTACAAGCTAACTAGCACAGGGACATGAAATGGGTACTGACCAAAGCTGTGAAACAGCAGAACCCAGCAGTATCAAAGACATTGTTTATTTCAGAACTACAGAAGAAGTGGAAACATGAAGGTGTGGCATGAAAGAAAGAGATGTAATAAAGATGTAACATTGAGAGTCTCTTGCAGAATTAAAGTTACAAACACCCACCAGGGGAGATAAGACACTTTCTGTGCTTTCACTTGCTTAAAAATTATTCATAATAAGGAAACAGGTTTTGATACAATAAAAAGCAGTCCTGCTATTATATATGGGGAGCAGAAGTGGAACTGGAATATCCTTTTCCTTTCCATCTGTTGTGTCATTAAGCTCCAGAAACTATTAAAAACAGTTACTAGAAACAGTTATTAAATATTAGAAACAGGTATCTTTGACCAGTCTTGTTTTTCCCATTACAAGCTGCTGTCATCCTAATGATCCAGATATAGTGACTGAATTATTATTTGTACACCAGTCATACTCACCCAAGGCTAGACAGCCCTATAGAGAGCTCAAGAGAGCTTGGATATTCCTCAACACCAATCCCTCTGTCAGTGGGAGAGTCAGGTAAGCCAAAGGGCTCTCTCCAGACCATCAACATCAGGTCTAGATAAAATCACGCTGTGGATGTGACACCTCCATGGCTCTCTGGAAGGGAACTCTTAAGAGGTTTTCCTATCTTCTAAACAAACAAAGTCCAGCTAGTACAATCACAATCTTCATTTTCTAAACCAAATTTTTTTCTAAACCAAGTGCACGTGGTCACATGTCAATGAAAAAAAAATCATCAAAGAGAGAAGAGGCCTTTCTTATGGCAACAAACTAGCTCAAGCTTTCCTGGATAAATTGGAGGTGTGGTGGTGGAAGGAAAAAAGTAGGAGTAACATTCTACTCCTCTCTCTTCATTTATTTTCTTCAAACAATAAATTCTTCAGCCTTCTTTTACCTCACCTCTTGCTTGAATTTACAGAAACTTCGACCAGTGTAAAAGCCACAGCGTCACTCACCTCTCCTAACACATCAGAAATAGCATCAGCTGCCTGTCCTGCCTTCTCTGCAGCTGAAACAGCAATGAGGTGGCAGCAGAAGAGCAAACAAGATGGATGGGAAATGGCTCTCTGCTGAAGTCTGTAGTGCCATGTCAGGAAAAGTTCGAGCAGAGGATGTGGGGGTCAAGGTTCTTCCCTGTGACCTGGCCTTCCTAGGGGAAAATATGTAGTGGGTAGCTGTGTACATGTGTAGCTATTAGAAAAAGGTACTGTAAATTGTTTCCTTTCTGTCAGATTAATTGTCATGTGCTTTATTTAGGAGCAACTTAATCACACAGGACATAAAAATAAATGTGTGTTCAGAATCTCAAATTATTCTCAAGTCCAGCTCAGCCTGCTGTGAGGCTACAGTTTCAATCACGAGATGTGTTTCTCTTCAACGGATAAATTTGCCAGACATTCGGTGGAAAAAAATTCTATTAAAGCACATAGTCAATCTGTAGGGAACCTGGCCTTTGTTGACATTGGCTTCAGTGAATTAAGGGACATCGATCCCAACTTCACCAGTTTTTTTAAGACTCCGGTTTTGCAGTGGATTTGAGGAAGCATTTGCTAGTAAGTCTGAAGTTGAAAAATAAATAGGAATCTACGTGCTTGCAGTGAAAAAGAGGTACAAAATGAAAATTATAGGGATTTTTGAAAGAAGTTTACACTGAAATTCTTCCTTCTGCATCATGACCAGGGAGGAAAAGAAGAAAAAAAGAAAAAAACCCAAAACCCAAGCAACCAAAAATCTGGAGGCTCCTGTCCCGAATGTGAAATATGCAATAAAATTTCCCATTAATTCCCATATTGAGCATGAAATGGTTCCTTCACATTGAAAGAATGTGTAAGTATACTCAACAAGAGTTCTGAAAACTATTACCAAATTATTTTTTCACATGTTAAACAGTGAATTCCAAACTATATTTGGAGAGCTGGATATGGCTTCATCTTTTTATTCATCCTTTTAGCACCATCAGAACAAAACAGTGTCAAAACACCTTCCAATTTTCCCATCTAAAGTGGAGAATCTATCTTGAAAGCTGCCTTGCAGAAGAGATTAATGTTTCAATGATAAACCAATATAACTGCTTAAAAACAACACAGGCATGTAATAAAAGTATCACTGTTTAAGTGTTTAATTATTTTTAACTTAATTAAATGACCTTAAACATTTTACAACAGAAATATGGGAATTTGGTTATTGTCAGCATCAATTCTACCATTACCTTAAAAAAACCCATGTATGTTGCAGATTTCTGAGAAAGGATGAAGCAGTTATCAAAAAGAAAAATCCTGTCTTGGAAAAATGTGGACCCACAACAATAGACTCTCAGCTGAAGGAATTTATCTTTTAATGAGATGGTGTGTGCATAACCTTTTGCTGCTTTAGAAAGTGTGGTCTCATGCACCTGGAACTCCCTACATGGCAATGGGACTCTCACTATTCCCCCCCTTCACAGCAGAACCATGGGAACTGAAAAAAGAATTCTACATACGAGAAATGTTACTACATTATTAAGAAGAAAAATGCTTCACAGAATGTGGAAAGATACTCTCCAAAACCATGGAGAGTTGGCTTCTCTTTCCTGATGCTTGTATAAAAAGTATGCTGGAGATGAAGGCTATGGCCCAATTGTACAAGACCTTAAACATGACAAAACATTCAAAATTGGTGTAAAGAGAAGGCAAAGACAGAAGAAATCGCTGGAAGTAGCAAGACAGTTTATTCCACTGTCTTTGATCAATGAGAAACAAGAAGAGATAAAATAAGGTACAGTCCTTGGGAATATGAAACACTGCTCCCATACTGAATATTTATTCTAAAGCTTGGATTTTAACAAAATCTTAACTGAATCAGTAAGTGTGAAAAATGGCATGGAACATCCAGAAAGAAAAAATAAAAGTGTGGTTTTAGGCTTTTTTCATTTGTATGCAGAACTAAATATCTCAAAGTATATTTTGCTTCTGTTCTCTCTTCCTGTTTTGTCCAAAATATGAAATAAGAAACCCAAGCTTATTTATTTAAGACTGTTTGAATCTCAGAAAATGCTGTTTTTAGGATGTGGCAGTTCATATTCTATCAGAAGAGGCTTGCCTATTCCTGAAGAATATCTCTAAACACAAAACAGAAGAGAAAAGCTAGGAATAAAACAACAGGAAGGATACATGCACCACCGCCAGTGGTAGAGAGAAGAGATTTCAAATGCAACATAGTGTGCCAATCACCATCACAGCTTTAAAATTAAGTAAAGCTGCCACATCTCCCATTCTGCCATTACTTCTCATTAAAAAAATCAGTTCCGGTATTTTCTATTTTATTTGTACATATGGCAGAAGTGTGAATTCCAAACAAATGAGGAACGCATTGCCTGCCTTCCAAGAGACAAATGAAAACCTGGACACTTTAAAGCTGGCATGTATTTTTCTCACACCTGAAACCTAAGCGAAAAATCCCCTTTTACATCACAGCTGACCCACTTCTGCGCAAGGAATATTAGGTGATAAGAAGTCCATCATGAAAGACACATCTGTTGGCATTCTTTTAAGTTCCTAGCTGAAATTCTGACATGGGAATATGCTAAATGTATTAGCAAAATATAAACAAGTGGTAGAACAGAATACTCTTGTTAATAATATTTTAAATTAACTACATTTATGCTAATGACACACACAGAATGAAGACTGCAGTTAACAATTAAACAATGAAACTATTTTGAAGGGCAGATATGCTGTGCATCAAGGTCAATGCATTTAAATAACTAGACAGCTCATAAATCCCAGATAACAAACATCAAATGAAAGCAACTTAGTGACTATGCTGAAGTAAATATTACTGTCAGTTGTTGCTTCATTTTCAGCAGTTCTGTGTATTTGGATAGTGTGGCATTTTCTTGTTACAGAATCAAAACAAAATTTTGAACTAATTCAGTGACATAATTTAGAAACATCTAGTGCTTCTGGATTTCCAGCTTTTTGTTCAAGGTATAGCCACATCACGTGATTGAACACTCCCTTTACAGTGAACAATTTCATTTCTGCTTCTTCTCCTGTGTCACCACAAATCGAGGACATGAAATTAATGTTGTTTTTACCAAGAAAATATTTCTAAAGGAACTTCACTGCATAAAAAGGGGACCGTAACAGAAGTCAGGAATAGGCATTTTGATAGGCAATGATCTTACCTAATATGCAGGACTGAAAAAGTGGACCTACACTCCTCAGAATTACAAGCCAGTCAGTGAAATGACAGCTGTATAACTTTCATTTAGTACAGTTTTGTAGCCTATTCACTTTAGCCAATGCTGAATGGTTTTAGGAAAAAATTACCACTCTCTGCATTTTCTACCTCATCCTAATCTAGAACAAACTATCAATTGCAAACTTGTAAATGATCCTGTGAAATGTTTCTAGAGAGTTGTTTAAAATCAATTCAGAGTTGCCCTACAAACAATATAGATACTCACTCTTCCTACTTCCACTCAAAGAAGATACTCACTCTTCCTAACACTTGACTGTTCAACTTTTAGATCTAGCTCTAAGCCAGCAAGATTGGAAAAAAAAAAAGAAACCTTTTTTAATCACTGCATATGTTCCTACATATTTGAACTCCTAACAGATATACCATTTAAGCTTGTTTTGAGTTTGCATTTTCTTGCTGCAAAGCTGATTAAGCTACACTAACAAACCAAGCCCTTATGTAAAACTCACCTTGAATTCAACAGGGGTTTAGCACAAAGAGAAAATTAAAAACATGGGCCTTAAAGCAGGGGGCAATAAATATGTTTGTGCATTATACATATATTTATGCATAAAACATTTTTTGCCACTTTTTGGACCACCACAGAGGTTTACAGTAATGGTCATTAGGCCAGAAAGAAAGTGCTGCATTTCATAAGCATTTTCATCCTATCAACTTCATGCAATTTTGTGCTCCCCCCTATTGATGATGAGTCTATGAAAAGACATAGTGCATGCTGGACAAAGCAAACTTTCAGCATTCACACTCCGTTAATTAATTCATCACCTAAAAGCTAAGTATTGATTTTTTAATGGCGCTACAAATCTGTTTAAGCTACTATGATGTAATTAAGAGGACGTGTGTTTACTGTAAATTATCTAACAAGTACAAGGGCTGTGCATTCAGCAATAACAAAAATTTTTGCTCAGACAACAGGCAAATTGACTGTTGAAAAATATTTTCCCACTAATTTTATAAACTACTGTGATTGTTGTCAAGATGAATTTTTAGAAACCTCCTACATCAGTAAAAATAGAAAGATATGATACTCCTTGGTTTGAAGGGAACAAGAGATCTTGTGCAAATCCAGTGGTGAGGAATCAGCTTCTTAACATAAGTGTCCACAGGGTTGGTGAAATAGAAATCTCAAGCCAAGCCTTACAGGAAAATTAGTGTACTATAGTGCATGAACTCCTTATAAAACATTCTATGCAAAATGCTAGCAAAATTAGGAGCAAAGTCTTAATTTCCACAGATGGTGTCTGATTACCCACTAAAATCCTACTTTAAATTCAAAGTAACACATGAAACTGATATTGTCTTCTTCCATTAGAAGTATGGAGACTTATGGTTAAATGCATAATGATGTGCAACATATGAGTGTGAGCAAACCTGCAGCCAAGGGAACCACTGACATGCAGACTATATAAACAATAATTAAGGAGCAACCTAATAAACAGCAGACACAGCTTGTTGCAAATACAAGTAGATTTCTTACCTTATGTTTACGCTGCAAAAATGAAATATGCTTCATACATCATTATCACTGCCAGGAAAAAAAAAAGTATATGAGGGGGGAAAGGAAGGGAGTTTAAACACAGATGCTAAATGAAAAATCCAAGATTTTGTGCTTTTTGGAGCAGGCAAAAATTATGCCAGGTAAATCTCTGATTGATACAATAAAAACCTTTCCAGTATGGAAAGTTCCATGAGATCTTGACTTCTGACCAATGGCCTCTACAACATTTTCAACCTGAGAAGACATCCTGAAGATACCTTTACCTGCAAATCCCTAGCTTTTCAGTTACTGTTGGAAAAAAAAAATTCTAGGCATCTATACCTCCACGGTCGAAATGTGGCATGCATATTTTATTGTCCAGTAGCCTCCAGAGGGAGGACTTCAACACTTCTGCTGAGAATAGTTACTATTATTACTCAGTTTTCTAATGACATCCAAATGTTAATGGGAGAAGGGAGGACATTTGAAGGTATTTATCATGCAGAGATAAAAAGACATCAGAATAATCTGTCTGTGTCTTTTGATAACATTAATTAGCAGTGGAGCTAAGTTAGATTTTTTAAAAATAAAAAATGCACTAGAATTTTGTTCTTCATAGCAAAAATGAAGAGATTTCTAAATATTTAATTACAAAATCATGAAAATATTTTTTTCAATGTCACATTTTGGATGAAAGAAGGACTTTCCCAAAGGTATACTAATTTATTTATTTTTCTGCTTTGCTTTGCAACTGTACTGAAGTTTTGCATAACCAGCCTTTTTCACCAAGGCAATGTTCCATGCTTACTGGTGGAGGCAAAAGAGGAGATGATTTGTACATCCGTACGGCACAGAGGAGACAGACATCTCAGTACTCAGAGCCCGTTCTCCTCAAGTGTTGGGAGAGACAGTGGCCAGATAAAAGAAGCTAGAAGACAATGGAATAGAAGAAAACATGAAGGTACTTATTGTATGTATGCACGACATAAAGTGTGAATCAATAATTAAAGAGTTAATTATCTCACCAGTTATGGGTACAGGCTTGCGATTAATCCCTGCAGATAGAAGAAGAGGCAGTTATGCTCCCTCCATGCAGCACAAGATAACCAGCCCTTCCCTGGCTGCACAGATGGGGATTCACAACGGTGCTGTGCTCCCAGAGAGTAAATAATTTTGAAATCATGAGTGGCAACTGCAATAACCAGTGGCAATGCAGTAATGTTCTACACCTCTGTGTATCCAGACTGAGAATCCTCTAACAGTGATCACAGTGTAGCATTAAAGCACCCTTCTGCAGAAAACCAAAGTGAGTAGCATTAAGTAAACCATACTAATTTCCTCTCTCATCATTGGTGTACACTGAAAACTTTTATTTGTGCTATAGAAAGTGAGCCATGGATTTAATGAAATCTTAATAGGTCATCTGGAAATCTGAAAGACACGATCTGAAAGTCTGAAAGACAATGAAGATAATGTCCTCAGAGCTCATTGACAAAAATTCATAAGGAAACAAAACTCACTAGTTTCATGGCTTACAGAACATTTAGTTAACTATGGGATGTAGTTGTTGAGATTCCACTCTTCTTTCCTGAAGACAGAAACTTGGACTGTCAAACACAGTTTCCTATGACAGCAGATGAGAGCCCACAGCAGAATCTGGCTTTGGTATTATATAACCCTTGAATTAAAAAAAAAAAATAAAGCTGGTTTTTGCTCTGTATGTGACATTCTATGTATTACGCACTATTGCCAACCTCAAGCTTTTGAAAACCATGAATCAAACCACAAAACATCATGAGATTAGCTGTAACATGAGTTACTGAAAAATAAATAAATACATTTGTGAGGCTTATTTGTCTTTTAATACAGGGTGAGCTCAGGTCATGCTTTTGCAATTTTCCTTCACAAATACCAAGGCTACAGATCCAATTTTTTTTTTTTTTTTTTTTTTTTTTTGCCAAGTTGATTTGAGCTAAGAAACCATAAGACTTGGTAGCACTAACACTTTTCAAACATCATGCCTAGCTACATCGACCATGAGGGACTTTCACTTCCACTTCCTCAGTGGCAGTGAAGGCCAATTCAGTGATTACTGGGATACAGCTTCAGCAAAGGTCCCAGCACATGGTGAGTGCACAAGAGAGTCTCAACAGCAGCAATAGGTCTGTGGGAAACCAAAGGATATGTGAGAACCTAGTGACCAGGGTATCCTGCCACCAAACAAGTACTCACAGTCATGGTTGGAACAGATGCTCACTCTCACAAGACACCTCACCTCCCCACCAGCTGAGTGCTAACCACGCAAAGAAACTCTGTTAGGCAAAGGGAGTGGAATTTCAGCCACAATGTCTCATTCCAAAAACATTTTTCTGCAATTAAGATTCATTCTTCCCAAAATATTTGGGCATTCAAAAAGAAAACACAATCTCTACCCCTAGAAACTAAATAGGTCAAAGTCTAAATATGTAGAGGTAAATTGCAGGTTATTGCATCATGTTCAGTTTGTGGGGGGAGTTCCCACCTTCTCATGCCACAGACATAAACCTTCCCTAACTCCTGCAGGCTCCTAACACTTTTTCTTATGGCTAATTTTAATTACATCCATACAGAGCACATAACAATCAACTTTTTGTTTAGCTGTTCCATACTCAGATTTTTCAGACTCTACATTTAAGTCTAGGATGTTGTAGCCATTAATATGCATCACACAGAGCCATTCCTATGCTTTCTCCTGTACTCCTTCTTGGGTGGCAGACATAAAAAATAGTTTTGGGGGATGTTGAAATTAAAACTGCTCCACAGAGGCAGTTTGGAAAAGACTTAGGAAACAGTTTATAGTGGGGCCGGTTTTTTTCCTTTATTACTTTTTGTGAGGGTAATTTCTATTCATCAGAAGAACCAAAACATTCTGTGGGAATGGGCCACACCTTTTCAGCTATGTACAAAGCATCTTCTCAAAGTAAGGGAGATCATTGCACACAGTGAGAGCTGATCACAGTGTGATCATTGCACACACTGCTGAGGGAAGCTATCTGGAGCATCCCACTGAAAATGCCAGCTTTGCCCAATTCAGAGTGGGAGCTTAAAGCTGAAGCAGCATCCTAGACACTGTTTTTATTCCTAGCCTACAGAGTCATTTATAATTTCAAAGTGCATCAAGGAAACTTCTGAGGTTTTAAAAGCTTAGCAGGATAAATTTTCCTTTTCAACTCTCATAAACAATTAGTTTGCAGATTGTCAATTTAAGATATTTACAAGTTTTAGGATTTATACAACTATTAGCCATCCCTACTTGACAAAAGTTCAGTACCAAAAGACTGGGTTGTGATTTGGAATATTTATTCTAGAAACAACATTAAGAAACTGTTTTTCTCATGTTGTTCTAGCTCCTGAGTTCTAGAACTTGCTCTTTTGCACCCATTTAAGTTCCAGTTTCAGGCTTACATAGAAACCTCCTATTTTTAAATCTTGCAGTTCCCCACTACATTTTGCAGCTGGACTATTAAACCTAAAGGCCAAATCCTGCATGCGAAAATTATTTAACTTGTGTGTCTTTTTAACTTGTATTCTTTGACACACGGCCTAGCACTCTACCTCCCAATAGCCCTGTGTCCACTCTACCACTGTGTGCACTGTCTGTCACAGTGATAAAAAGGCAAGCACTTGCTGTTTTGTGTCAAGGCTGTGGACAGATGGGTAGCAGGAGTATATGGGCATGTCACATCTTGGGAAAGCCATTAATCTCACTTATCTCCCATGGCTTGCTTTCATAGTAGATTCGAGAAGCCCCTGTGCACGACTTCAGGTGTACGACTCAATACCCTTCAACTGGTCATGTGTCCCATAATGGGACAGTCAAATGATGTGTTTTTATATATTGCATCTGAATACTGCCAGGAAAGCCATAGAGATCTGTCAACATTCCTTTACGCCTTTTTCTTAGAGACACTAAGGGACAGAAGCAGGAGAAATGGTTCTAACTTGTACTTCCAAGGTCAGCTTATTCTAAATTGCTTCTAGAGAGCTTATTATAGAGTGCTTCTAGAAAAGATACCTGGTGCCCACAGGTGAACGAACAGTCAAGCTTCCTTTTCTGATAGGCTTCATCACACACAGGGACTAGCGCCTCGCAACTTCAATTACAAATAAAAAGAATTAGAATGAAACAATTTTAGGGCACTTCTGCAGCCCAGGGTTACCTATAACCCACTGTCCTTGTGTTACACAATTCTATTCCCCTGGTGTCTCTGCTAGTGAACTCATAATATCCAACACAGGATTCCAGCACAGAGCCACCTGTGAGCGAAGGGAAATTCCAATGAGAACAGAGCATGAGGAGCTTGCAGTGCTGCCAGGGACCATTTTGACACCATCTTTATTTTTAGTGTTCCAGCTCTGTTTTCCATGTGTTAATCAGTATAGGGTGCTGGATTTTTGGTATGCCACAGCCAAACTGTATCAGGAAGACTGCAGAAGTGATTCTTTTAAGCTGATGCAAGCTTCTTCAAAACACACTCTGCTTCATTCAACCCATTATAAACACCAAACATTTTTGTTCATTATTTGAAATTAAATTCCATCTGGCCTAAGAAACTCTATATGCCTCTGGTTTGTGTGCCCAAATCCCTGGTGCTTGCTGCAGTTCTTGTAAACACCACAAATAGGTTTTTACCAAAATCTGTAGCTGAAGAAATGACAAACCACTGCAGATTCGTAACATGAGCGTGTCATTGCTGACTGCAGTTGCAACACAGAGGATACTAAAAATATAACTGTGGTAAAACTGTATTTTGGAGATGAGTGCAAACAGCAAAAGCTCCAGTAAACAAGCTCCATTTTCATCTCTTTGAGGTGTTTAGCTGGACGAAAGGGGGGAGAGGGGAAGAAAAGTTACCTTCAGGAAAATTTCATACATGTCAGTGAATAAACTTTCTGACAACTGGACATTACATTACATGTTTTTACATGTAATGAGACAAACTGAAATTGGACAACAAAAATAGGCATTTTTATATTAGTGGTTAGCAGCAAGTATGTTGTAATTTTACAATGGTGTTTCCTACTCTCCTGAGCTTCCACAACCATACAGCTGAGCTGTCATGTTCTCACAAACAGAAGTTTCACATTTTCCTTTAGGTGTTGCATTAGCACATAGAGAAGAGATGATTTAGTATAAAACCATAGGGTCTAAGAAACCATCGAGAGTAGAGTAGGGCAACAATTCCCTGTGGCTTTACTACAGCTCCCCCTTTTTTGTTTAAAGCGTTTGATTTGCTTCAACCTGTTAGGCATATGTTTCCAAACACACTTACTTCTTTCAGCACCCTCTTCAGAGAAATATTTCCAGCTCTACTGGTGATTTATAGTAACTCCTCAAAATAAGCACATTTGTTTTCCTTGTTTGTGACTATATTATACCTGTTATGATGGACTGACTTTTATTGAGCTTCAACTAAAGCTTTTTTATTTGTCCATTTGACTATCACAAAACTGCTGGATAGATTTTCTGTGACTACCTAAAATATATTTCCATCATTTATCACAAAAGTCTGAATTTAGCTGAATTAATATGGCTGATTTAGCCTTCCCTAAAGGAAATGCATAATACTTTATAGAAATAGTGTTTCTTTTTATGCAAAAATCCCACTATAAATCATAGAAAACTAACTTGGACATCCTGCTTACCCATGATAACTCAAAATAGCTTTACCCATAAGCAAATACACACGTGCATGGGCTGCTTTGTCTTTGTTTCACCTGTGTCTGCATGAAAACAGTGTTCAAGGGAAGTGCTGGAAGGGCAGACTTGGAAGCACAAATCCTGATTTTATCTACACAGTCAACAGAACAGAGACTTCCATGACTGTGCCTCAGCAGAGCGAGCTCAGTGCACAAGCACGGAGTCCCTCCTGCACGCCCTTTGTTTTCCCTGAGCCCTATCCCAACCACACAGAGTCCCTTGCCAGGGTAGCTGTTCACGAGTGTGCCTCCAGATGCTCTTTTGTTGTTTTAGTAATATTTGATTGCTGTTAACTTAGATTAGTCTTCTGGGGGGAACCTGACTCTTCTCTTTTTTGCTTCTTGAGCTTTCCTTCTCATGTTACCCAGTCAGCAAACAGCTATACTGAATCTCAGAGGCTTAAACGTAGCCTTCCATCCTGAGCCCCAAATTTATCGTCTTTGTTTTAAAATTGTGTCAACTTGTACTTCCCTTAAGTCTGAGATACCAGCTCTATCAGCCACTTGTTTGGAAACTGAAAAAACAAGTTTTATCTTATGCTGCCCTTCACATATAAGAGACTTCCTGTCAACAGCAACAGCACTTACACATTATCTGTTTTCAAATCTCATCTTGAATATATTCTTTACTATGATGATCAAGGCAAAAACAAAACAGAAGAAAAAAAAAAAAACAAAACAAAACCAAGACAGTTTCAGAGACGGGAAAAAAGAAGTCCAGAAAATGGAACATAAAAATGTTTACAATATTTAATGAGTATTTCTATTATTAATTAAAAAAAAAAAGAGAGAAGTTGTATGGGCTTAGTGAAAAAAAAAGTACGGGGAAAAGAGATACCTTGACAATTTCAAAAATTTTTACTCAATCTTCTCCATCTCTTCTCTGCCCTTCACAAAATCCTAACAACTAGCTTGTATCTTCAATCTCCTTTTGAAACCTTGAACATCTGAGTTTCATGTCTTCCAGCTTTCCTATACTATAGCAAAGGCTAAGAAGTTAATTTATTTTTCAATGAAAAACAACATCACAGGACTCCAGGAGGAAGAATTTAAACAAAGGCATCAAACACCACAAACCTCAAGACACAAGCAATCAGATTTCCTAGGACAGGAGAATTGGGAAATAGTCTGTCTGACACTGATGCCTGAGGTAGTGGTTTGCCTCAGCTCACAGGCTCTCTAAAACAGCCTGACCTACATATTCCTCTTTTTTTCTAGGGCTTGCTGAGAAAACAGACTTCCTACCACTATCATGAGGTTCATTGGGAGGCTAAAAACATGGAGAGTTATCTTCTAGTAGAGAAAGAGCAAAGTTTATTGTGTAAACATTTACACTGTGAGCTGACCTTCTTCTGACTTCAACTGGTAAAGAGTCCAGGGGGAAATGTTTTGGGGCAGGAGTCCAGGAAGCTGAGTGGAATGGGAAGATAAAGAGTGGCCCAAAGTTGAACAGGGAAGTGGGGAGAGAGACAGAGGAATGCTCCTCTGGTCCATTAAAAGGACTGCACAGCTTTGGAAAAGGACTCCATGACACTGATCTCTGAGGTGAGCAGGGGACCAGAGACAAGTTGCTTCCTGTGTCCTTATCAGAACAGTTGATTAGAAATCCAGGAAGACAGAGCACTTCCTTGAGGGTGCAGAGATGGAAGGCATCTCAGGGGCATGATGTAATACTCCCACTGCGTCATTCTTTGAACTACACAGCCAGAATCAGGATCCTCTGGGCAATTCCCCGTTCGGGCACCTGAGTTCTCCTGAGGTTAAGCTGTGCATTGAGATCCAGCCACCTAAACATGGTGTCATTTTAGATGCCCAAAGGCATCCCACTGCAAATTCACAAAACATGTGTGTGTTGGGGTAGGGGGGAGGGGAGGGCTGTGTCTCTTGTAGATCTGAACTTTCATTTGTCAGCTCCGTGGGAAAGTTCAGATTCTAGGATGCCTCAGGTGGCACCTGATGTGTCTGCATGCTTCCATCTGGAGCTGTCTACAAAACATGCTGCCTCCCAGAAGACTTTGACAGTCTATAGAACTTATATACTAATGTATAATATACATCCTATAATGCATTGAACAAATTATTTCTCATATTTTCAGTAATCTGAACTCTGAGAACCTCAGTTGTCCACACATGGCATATAGGGCATAGGATGTTTAAGGCATCCTAAGGTGTCTAAGACATCCAGATAGCAATATCAGATATTACACAGGACCTGAAAGGAATCTATAACAACTTGACTCTGTGCCAAGTGGGAAAAAATCAGGTAACTCAAGCCACAGCAAATAGATTGAGCAATTGCTTGGTTTTTCCACTGGAGAAATGGGATGCATGTTGGTTAACTTTCACAGTGACCCTTCACCTATCCCCTAATTTCTGCGTGCTCAGTGTGATGGGATGTGTGGTTTGTGATGGGGTTTGGCAAGGCTTTCTGCTGGTATCGTCCTAGAGGACTGTAATTTACTGACAACTCAAATGAGCTGCCAGCCCTAAACCACTGGATAATTGACATTTCCCAGTCAAAGCAAGACAGCAGATTTTGTGTAGGTGTGGACATGGGAACAGTGTGTGGAGAGAGATCTGTATAACGTCTCTGCCTGTGAAATAAACAACATACCATCCCTGTCTATTAAGGACAGGGATGATTAAATGTGTGACATAACTTCTTAAATTTCTTTCTGTGCACTTCAAAGTAAACTCTAGGGTACTTCACCAGGTAGTTATAAAAGACCTTAGAAACAGAAGAAACAATGAAGATATATGAATGTTTTGTGTCAAGCTGAGGCATTTTTTAATGTCCTCAGAAAATGAACCAACATGGTAATGTAAAATCCCAGACACCCCTTCTTCACTTTTTCATTGGTACTTAAGTTTTACATGCAGAGACACATTTTCACATAGGAAAGAATAACTAATTTGCTTGGGCACATGGATTCCTTGAGCTATCACACCCCTTTCAATCCCAGTTCACTGTGTTTGTGTGCCTCATATACAAGGTATTGATCCTCCAACAAGCAGTCACCGGGTAAGAAAAAAACCAACACAGTTATACAGAAAAAGAAAAACAAAACCAAACAAAAAAACCCAAAACAAAATCAAAAAAACCCACCAAACCAGCAGTCAACACAGAATCACAGGTGTAAACATTCAGTTAAGATTTATTATATATTTCCATCACCATTTATAAAATTCAATAGTCTGGAGTCACATAGACAGCTATTTTGGATTAATTTTTATTTTAATTAATACTTCTGGGCTTCTTTTTCTCATCTATTTTGGGAAATACAGTAGAGAGAGACAGTGCTGACAATATCAGGTGCCTCTGTCAGAGAGTCAAGAATTCAAATAGAATTATAAGGAACGAGTTTTAAGTGAGGCAAGAGCAAGAGGGGCAAAAAGACATGTGGTCATCCTTTGAGCAGTGACAGGACAGTTAAAGCTACATCTAAGATACTTTAGAGTGAGACTGGTGGCTTTCCAGGGCAGATGTTTGACTGCAAGTTCAGACCATTCATGTCAGAATTTTATATGAGGTTTAAAGTGGAGAATGATTGAGTTATCTAAGAAAAAGGCATTAATAAGTCTTCAAGCAGGAAAGGCAAATAATTACAGTACTAAGGTATCCAACACTTTTAATAGAGATACCTGCAAGACTGCATGGTTCTCTGCTGTGGAGAGAACCTCCTCTCTTCTTTACCAAGGCAATTAAAACACTGCACACTCACTATGCAGTGAAGACTCATACAGGTATTGAGCACTAGAGAAGTCAATACATGAAGTCATTAGAGAAATGATTTCTTATGAAAATTCTCCATCTTTTCTCTAATCAAAGTGGAGCAATTTCTATGTCCTGCTGCTACCCTACATTATCCTCTTTCTCCCTCTCTCTCTCTGGGCAAATTCTCAAAGTGTCCCACAAAAGAGATGTGAAAATTTGTAATTAATCAGGCCCAAAAATCTGACAGCAAATCCCATGCTGAAATCCTAGAGGCAGAATGGAAAATATTTCTGGAGAATAACTGGAATTTTGCCAAGAATTTTTAAGAGCTTGAATATCTTGGGGGAATATATAAAAACAACCTCATGATTCAGCTAACCAAGGCAGTAAAACAAGTTCCCGAAGGCAACGATCAGCACTTTGAATATATTTGGGTGCTTCCTTTAATCCCTGTGTTTCTTTTTCCTTCTTCTGTCCTTTTCCCAGTTCCTTTCTCCTTTGAAGTAAGAAAGGTAGACTTTATAAGTTACTTTTCCTTCTCATCCAGCCAACAAGGAAGGGTCATAAGTAGGGCAGCCAGTTCCCTCTTCTTTGAAAGCTGTATGACTGTTCTACTTTAGACACACATCCTCCTGCCTAAGCCCCAGCACAGTGTGAGCCCTATCACAAATTTATAAGCTCCAGTTCTGTCCTCTATACTACCTAGTCCAGACACGTAACATCATCTCAATTATAACTCAGATGCAGAAAGAATCCCATTGTTATCTTTCATGATTAAAACACAGTAACGCATCTAACGCAGTTTCTTATTAAATGGTGTTTAATTTCCAGCTCAAAAAAGACCACCAGTGCACCACTTAAAAATGCTTGCATGCATTCCCTGTTCTGGAATTGGGATCTCCCTTGTTTGAAGAAGCCTGTCTGACCCCATGAATAATGAACTCTTTAAGAACTTCAAGAAGAATCCTCAAAGAGATCAATCAAGTGAGACCAAAGAGAATGACAAGAATACAAGATTAAAGAAGAGTCTCTGATATAATCTTGACAAAGTTGATTTGAGCACCTAAAAGTTTAATAGATTTAACAGACATTGGCTACAGTTAACTCACATATTATGGTTTGCGTGATCCTAGCTGGAAGCATTTTAGATATGTGTGAGCAGTCTCAAATCATCCGAACTTTCTAAAGTATGTTGCCCTTGGCTATTAGTTATTAAAACATGGTGGCTACTAGAAGCTTATTGGTTCTTAAAGGTATCAGGACAAGGTCATGATTCAATCAACAGAAGAAAAGCTTCTAAGAACAAGTTATATCAGTTATATCTATGCTAGCAAGTGGTGTGACAGTAGATAATCGAGGCAGTCACTGCTGACACCTCTGCCCTTTATGCAGTTCACAGGTTTTATTTCAGACTTCAGCCGATTCTTGTGAAACAAATTACTCTTCCATATACATTGTTCTACACTGCCAAAAGGACTGTTCCCTGGCTAGATTCCACTTGAGGTTGTACTGCATCTGATATGCATCTGGAGCAAACCTTTCAGTTTGTCTTCAGGGATTGTTGTGATAGGACAAAGGGAAATGGTTTTAAACCAAAAGAGTGTAGATTTAGACTAGATAAAAGGAAGACATTTTTTATGGTGAGGGTGGTGAAACACTGGAACGGGTTGCCCAGAAAGCTAGTAGGTATCCATCCCTGGGAATGGGATGGGGTCTCCTGTAACATCCATAGACAGCGAGGCCCGTGGAAAGAAATTGGGACAGATTCTTGATAGAAGTTTCAGAGATCTTTATTTTCCAGCCACATGGGCGGGGGACTGCCCAAAGACTCCGGAATCACCCGACAACCAGGGTCCTCCCCAGGCAGGGGAACACAAAACAACCAATGGGGAACAGGATTAGGGTACATGTGACCAGGGAGCAGGGAGACCCCAGGCCTAGGCCATGCCTCTACCCCAGGGTCCCCTCTCCCAGGACCCCATGGCAGGGGGGAGGAATCCCAACACCTCACCCTTTTGTTTTAACTAAAAGAGATTTAAAACTTAACATTGGAAACAACTGGTTAAACATAAGATAACAACAATTTCAAAAGAAAACAAGCCACCCTCCTGAGTCTCTAAATGTCCAAACAGATTTTTTCTCTGGAACATCTTAGGGCTGGCAGAAGGGAGACAATACTCTCTGAGCATGCTTTGTGGGGAAAATGAGGCAGGAGAGGGTTTCTTCTATTTGTACCTGCTGGAACTTTAAACAACAATAGTTAATTCTTTCTCCCCCCCTTGTCATCCCCCACCTAGCATTGGAAAAGGAGTTTTGGGAAACAGATTGGTAAAGGCATGGTTTTGTGAGGGAAACCATGGGTGGAAAAACGGATTAGGAATACACTGGGGATAACTGGATATAGGATAGCAGGGAAAGGGAGGATTGGGAAAGGGAGACTGTATGTGTTGCTTATAATGGGGATATTGTCTGGGATGACTACGATTTGCAGCATGTATACTGCCTTTCACAGAAACACCACCAGGCCCAGCAACATTTGCTGTTTGCAGGCCTTTCCTTCCTTGTATAATCTTAAACTCTAGTACTTCTCTGTCTCCTAAGCTTGGGATAAATTTTTTGGGGTTATTCTTCATAATGGCAGTACGATGAATGAATATGTCTTCCTTGTTGTCACATCTTGTTATAAAACCATAATTTTGTTTGACATTATACCATTTTACTGTTCCTAAAACCTTAGCTATGAGGATTTTTTCTTTTTTCCGAGTTGCTGCCGTTTTTTGTCTCGTCGTGTTCCTGCTTTCAGTTTCGCTTTTGCTCGCTCCTGCATTGGGGCAGCTGGGGCTGCCCGTGTCTGTGCGCTCTCGCTGTGGGGTCTCAACTTCTCGGGGTCGCATTTGGGACCATGAGGGCTGGGCTGGGCTGGGCAGTGCCGCTGCCGCCTCCAGTTCTGGCAACAGCTGCGCTGCTGCTGGCTGGCGCCGCATCCGCATCTCGGCCGGGCCCCTGCGCGACGGCCTCCCTGCACCCTGCAAGCATCTCTGTTTCGGCGCGCGTTTGGGCTTTGCGTGGTTCTGCTCCGCCGCCATCGCCGCCAGTTGCTGCCAGCACGCCGCTTTTCTCAGCCGGGCATTTATAGGGCTCGTACCACCACACGCAGCACGGGGCCAGGCGGGCACTGCCAGCTCCGCTCCATCGTGCCGCGCCCGCTGCGCCTGGCTCCGCTGCCGACACCGCAGCATTCGCTTGCCCGCCCGTGCACGGGAACTGCCTCACCACCGCCCGCAGAGCACTGGGTGCACAAGGCCAGGGCCGCACGGTCTCTGAGGTAGTGGAGGAGCCCGCCATAATGCATGCGCCATCTGACCACGTGGCCCTGTGGTGGACTCCATTGTCCGCCGCCAGGATAGGAAAGGGACATTTCCCTTCGCAGAGACACAGCTGATATTGTTCAACAGTCTCCATAATTAGGTAATATTCATGAAAATATTTTTCCATCAGCATATATTTTTGACTCAGAAATTAACTATGTCCAAACATTCTTCCAAAAGTCTTTGGTAAGAATCAAGTCCCAAGAAATGTAGAAAAAACTTTTAAACAACCATGCCAGGAAGGCTCTCAGCTCTTTTTGAGTCTGAATTAAGCTAAAATTTACATATCGCTGTTCAAGAATCTTTTCAAGTTTAAGATAAATGTCCCTTTGAGGCTCGGAGAGCCAGCAGTCTTTCCACGGTTCCTCCATAGTTTAGAGATGGAACAGCAAAAAAAAAAAGCAAGAGAGATCCAGAGAGTTTCTTTACTCATGAATTTTTGGGGATCTTCAAATGTTGATTGTTTCACAGTCATTGTCTCCAGGGAATCGTTACGTTGCCCGCATTTTCCACCATCTGCTGCAGTGGGGTCTTCTGCAACATCCATAGACAGCGAGGCCCGTGGAAAGAAATTGGGACAGATTCTTGATAGAAGTTTCAGAGATCTTTATTTTCCAGCCACATGGGCAGGGGACTGCCCAAAGACTCCGGAATCACCCGACAACCAGGGTCCTCCCCAGGCAGGGGAACACAAAACAACCAATGGGGAACAGGATTAGGGTACATGTGACCAGGGAGCAGGGAGACCCCAGGCCTAGGCCATGCCTCTACCCCAGGGTCCCCTCTCCCAGGACCCCATGGCAGGGGGGAGGAATCCCAACAGGGAACATTCAAGGCCAGGTTGGATGGGGCTCTGAGCAACCTGATCCAGTTGAAGGTGTCCCCGTTTATTGCAGGGGGTTTGGACTGGGTGGCCTTTAAATATCCCTTTTAACCCAAACAATTCTATGAATTCAGGGCTCTGAGGAAAAGGAAAGCTCAGCATCTGAAAATCCCACTAGTTTAGTAGTGCTTCTGTGGAATGAGAGAATACAGCTGATGAGATTTAAAATAGTGACATCATATCTATGCACACATTAATCTTACGAACAGGAGGAAGTAAAGTACTAAGCCTTGCATCCCAACTCTTTAGCTCTTTTAAAATTTCTAGTCAGTGCTGGATCTCTAGGTCTCCAAAAACACTGAGCTACCAGTCAAGAATGGAATTTAACATCGTGCCAGACACAAAAAAATCCTTATCCATGACTCAAAGTCCACAGACAAGGCATTTCTGAGTCACACTGAAATTCAGTCCCAGGAACCAACAAATGTAAACACACCATTCCCCCAGCCATGAGATGGGCTCAGAGAACGGTAAGTTGCAAAGTGAGGACATACAGTAAAGTATGTGAAAACTAACCCTCCCCACTAGAGATTACGCCTCCACAGAACTAACCAAGAAAGGACTATGCACCAACTCAAAGAATTTGAGGATCAGAAAACAAAAGAATTGAAACTATCCTATCATTACCCTCCAGAGCTCATTTCATCAAAAGGAACTGACCTTTTGTCAGTGGAGACAAAAGTAAACTTAAAGGCACAAAAAATACGAGAATACATCTACAGTCAAATGTCTGCTTTCAAAACAAGATGGCGTATTTCAATAGCATCTTTCCTCATTTGGAAAGAACAAAAGTTGACCCCAGCAAAGCACACGAAGGAACACATACATAACATCCTTTAAAAATACAAATAACCCCACTGGAGAAGATTGGCCTATTCACAGACTTTAAATGAGGCACAAATTAAGGCACTTCACCAAATCAAGGCCTCAGTTTGCTGAACTAGGCTTTCCAATTGGCAGCAAATGAGCCTGAAGTACAAACAAGAGGTTTCTGTTACCTGTAGCATGAAATGTCAGGTGATACTTGTATATTTAAGTACAAAAGGTCTGCATTTCATAACCCCAGAAGCAAATGTGAGTGCTTTAAAAAATAAAAGCAATCTTTCTTATTCTTTTCTCATTTTTACCTGCACAAGAAATTAAACCCAAAGGAGTTTCATTGTCATCTGACTTGCAGCCATTAATATCAGCATAGAAGAATGTTTATCACAAAAAAGATAATTTAGCAATGAACTTCAGTGTGAAAAAAATAGTTAAAACCCAAGACTCATGTAAAATAAATAACAATCTTCTGCAACACTCTTCTTACATTTTGTACTTTCATAGGTCCCTGTAAGTATTTTAAGTTTTTCAGTTGTTAATTCAAAGAGAAAAAAAGGAGATATTAAGTCTGGGCAGAATATTCATTCTCTCCCCTTCTACTCATGTGAATTTTTTACTATTTTTAGCACACACAGAATCACAAAATCACAGAATGGGCAAGGCTGGAAGGGATCACAGTGGGTCATCTGTTTCAACCTCTCTGCTCAAGCAGGGTAGTCCTAGAGCACATGGCACAGGATTGCATCCAAACAGGTCTTGAATATCTCCAGTGAGGGAAGCTCTTGAAAGTGTGCTAGGAAATACAGCCCTATTAAATTAGTCCGAGATAGGTGCACAGCTGGCTGAAAATTGCTTTTAAAATGTTGATATAACCATTCACAATTAAACAGGACATTTTTTTTTAACATGACCTCTCAAATTCCATGGTATTTTATAGTTTCATTAGCAAACAGAGTAAAGAAAACCTTTGTAGCCTTTGAAAACAGCATCAAACAGGGTGGGTAGCAGGCACTTCTGACAATAAGACTAGAATGGGAAAGATCTATGTCCACTGGACTCATCTGTTTACTCTGATAAACAGATGAGGCCAGAAAGGAGTAATGCACATTCCTGCACTTAAGTCAGAATTAGCAACTCTATAAACATAATAGGGGGAAAATCCAGCTGATCAGAAGCTTTGCAGAAAAGAATCTGAGGGATTTCAAACTGCATATGAGTCAACTAAGTCAGGCTGTTTAAAAAAAAACATACACCATTAAAGAGATAAAAGTAGGAGCTTTATAAGAAGCATATCCTTTTTTATAAGGAATCCTCTCACTTTTCCTTTTCCTGGGCATTTTGTCAGTTGTAGGAGCAGTCTTCTAGGAGGGCAGCAACCCCTGGGTGTCCACAGGAGAATATGCACTGTAAAGAAAGAACGGGACTCTTTAGTCTAGAGAAGAGGGCTCTGTGAAGAACATGCTTGTCTTAAAATATGGTACAGATTGCCATGAAGAACCATCTGTTCTCTTTATCCACCATGGCTAGGACAAAAATGATAGGTTTAAATACCAGTTGTGAATATACAGAATAAACATTAGGAAAATGTTTCCAACAATAAGGTGCTAAAAATAAAAAAAAATAAGGCTAGCGATATAAGGGTGAGAACACTATCAGGTCCTTCCTTAAAATTTGGGAAAAAAAAATATCTCTTTTTGATGTTATGTCTCTAAGTTGAGAAGGACAGAGTTGTCCTCTGTATCTTTTGTCAGCAGAGCTGTAGAAGAGCTTCTCTGCTAATCTTAGAAGGCACTAAGATAAAATCTGGCAGACAGGCAGTTTGTCTGAGTCTTTGACCATGTGTGTGTGTGCACTCACATAATGTTCCGTGTGAGCATGTACGTATCTTCCCGTGTGTGTGCCTGTACATGTACAAGCCTGTGTTCATGCACATTCTTGTGTGAATGTAGTGTCCTCGACACCTGAAATTTAGTTTCAAAAACATTTAACAAGGATTTCCCTTCACTGAACCTCAGTAGTATAAAGGGTTGAAGCGTGGAGGATGGCTACTATCCAGGGATGCTGGTATTCTTGCCCACTTTTTTCTTGCAGAGCAGAGCAGGTTTGGAGAGATGAAACAGTAGATGTGAAGAGGGTTTTCTATCTGAAAGGGAACTTGGCATAGCTCATGTCTCATTTACATCCACATGTATCACTGAATGCAGCAAAGTGACAGTAGTATAAAACTAACTTGAAGAGAAAAACAGATCTTTATATCATTATAGTTATATATGAAGAGCTGTATATTATATACGAAGAGCTATTGATCTGAAGATTTGTTCCACAAAGGTAAGACTATTCAATAAGCGTGTCTGATGAGACTTGCACATAGTAGCCTAATGGTGAAACCAGAATATGATACCAAAAAAACATCCAAGCAACGCAGACTATATCTAAACCTGGTGAATGAAGGAGACAATTATCCTCAGTATTCAGACCAAATGATTTTAATTTACACTTGGCAGCTCCTTTTCTCCATTTTGGAATATCTAGACAAAGTTTTCCTCAGTATTGCATTCCCACTCTACGGTTTCAGTGCTCTGGGTGCCTGCCCAATGAAAAGCTAATCAACTATGCACATTTCACTTAATCATACCAATGTATCACCTCTACTCATGACCACACAGCCCAGAGAGTGGCAGCACACAAGAAACCTGAGAGCACACTGAAGTTAGATGGGAAGACATGAAGGAAGTTAGGTAATTTTATTATGAGAACAAAGTTACTTAATTAAATCCCTTTAAAAGTTTATGAGATGGTCTGAGGAGGCCAGGAAAGAAAGTTTTCCCCAAATGGAACACAGCAAATACTAGCCTGCATTACTCGCAGGAAGGAGGGAATGGGAACTTACCCTAAAAATATTTAGCTGCTTCCAGCAATGAAGAAAAGTATTTTCAGTATTAAAAAAAACTTGAGGTACTTTTGTGGTGGGGGGTTTTGGTTTTTTTAAAAGGCCTACACTCACTCTTGTTGCCTCAACAAAGATATATGCCGGAGGATGGAGGGAGAAAAAAACCCCACAACTTACACAGAGTCATTAAAAAAATTAGATTCTCACAGCTAAAAGTCCCTGAAGATATTCTCTGCATTAAATATACTTGAGGGTCTCACTGTTCTGAGTAGCGACCACTTCATAGGCTGCACATGTAGCTCCCCCGGAGGATGAGTGAAAATATTCCATTCCCTCAGAGATCCCCAGGCTCGCTGGGCTGCACATGTGCAACCAGAACGGATACACTCCAGCCGAAGGCTGCTGTGGCTGGCAGAGCCAGAATTTTGCTGTAATGGCTGAAACTGTGACCAAGAACCTGTCTCTCCACCCTTCCTAGTAATCCCCTTGCTAGCAGCATATGGCAGGAAGTCATCTCATTTCAACGCAGGAAGGATAAGAGGAAAAACTGAATAGCAAAATGAGGGGAGTGGGGCACAAGAAAAAGAGGCAGAAAGATATGTCTAGGCAAATATATTACAAACTTGGAGAATGTGGGAAAGCAAAACAGGGAGGAAATTACCCTTATGAGGTAATAGAGCTTGAGATTGGAGAAGATGCCTGGCAAGGAAATGGAGACATGACAGAAACAGTTTAGCAGAGAAAGAGAGAAAGGCATCAAGCTGCAAAGAGAATGGTAGACAGGTTTGTGCCCAGCAGAGAGAGAATGTGCATATGCAGAGCCTGAAGTCAGGTACAGCATCCCACTTTGTCTGTGTTACCAATGATATTGTCAACATACCTTATGGTCACTTTGTGATGATCATTCACATAGGAACAAAACTTTCAATCAATTGTTCTGTAACTCAAGCACCAGAAATCTGAGCAGTTTGCCTGAACCATTGTGATTAACCACTCTAGAAGACAGTTGGTCCCATTTTCAAAACAAGGAGATGTTATACGTGCATGCGATCACTATTCTCGCTAAATTTGCAAAGTCAGACACCTAGGAAAAAAGGAAAGGCTAGAATCAAATTATATTTGTCTAATATAAGCTTTGCATGCAGATGTATTAGTATATAAACCTAGAAAGTTTGCAGACTGTCTTAATCAAGAATTAGGATACATCACTTCTGAACTAACACTCTACTCTTTAATATTTTCTTGGGGTTTTTTTCCTGGACTTCTCATTTCCTGCAGTTGGCTGTTCAGTCCTTTTTTTTTTTTTTTTTTTTTCCCTGTTTACTTTCCATTCTTGTGGCAAATGCAGAGGAGGAGGAGCAGAATTCTATGAACAAATGCATTTTCCTGTAGCAGTCTTCTTTAATCCCCCAAAATAATGTGTGCATCTGTGCCTATGCTACTGAACAAATAAGACTGTTCTGAGAGCAAGCAACAGCACAGTCTACATCTACATGGATAAATTCTGCTTCTCACCCAGAAAGCAGGCTGGCTGCATCAAAACAATCTATTAGGAAATTACCTGGGTTCCCAGCTTGTGTTCATGCATTGACTGTGCAGGTGTTCTCAGGCTCGAACAAAGAAACATACCAAGAGTATCACATATGGAGAACTGTAATCCCATGCTTAAACTCATATACTTTCCCTGTTTTATTTAGTAGAAGTGTAGACAATAAGACCAGAATTCTATGCAAGAAGTAAATAAAGACCATGTAAATGAAGACCATCCTCATGTACATGGGGCAGCACCTTTAGATCTGGTGTTTCCAAATAAATGTACTTGTCTTTGAAACTTCAACAATGTGTTTTTAGTGTCATTTGTCTGCATGCTGCATAATTCATATAGGGACATTATGCCCTGCATAATAAGTTGGCTGGAAAATCCAGAAAGAAACAAAACTAAATATCTGAAGAAAGAATATTAAAGAAACAACTATAGGGCTGGAAATCAAAGCTCTTCTATCAGGAGCATTCCGGTTTTATGCCTTGGCATTGAAAAAAATGCATACATTATGCACATGTATCACTACTTCCTGAAATAATATGCACAGCATCGCATATCATTCTGCAGACAAGCAATTGGCAGGTGTTTTTTACAATAGCAAGATGAATTCACAGTATGGGATATGTTGATTACTCATGTCAGTCCCTTTGAAATTTTAAAGCGAGAGTAATCAGAGCTATAAATCTCTCCTAAGTATAATTAGATTACTATTTATACCTAGTGTTGTTAAAACCAGCCTAAGAAATTACTTTTAAGGTGCCATTACTGAAAGAATAATCTCTTTAAAACAATAATCACTCAGTTAAGTACAATTCATATACCTATTTTCTATAATGAGAACACATAATTCAAGAATTTAAGAATACTGAATGTCTTTTCCTATTTAAAAGTTTGATAATGGCATTTTCAGACTTCAAAGTTTTTTACATTATACGGCAGGTCTGGGAGCATCCTCCGGTACCATAATGTACTGAGATGAAGGATTAGATACAGTGGCAGCTCTGCATAGAAGGCACCCTTTGAGGGATGCAAGTTTTGTGTTAGAGAAAGTGCAGGTTATGACTACTGTAGGGCCCTATAGGGAGTATTATGATAACGAGGCAATTATGATCAACTGACTAGAACTAGAGTCATCTCCATAGACTTCTTATCTTTTAGGAACATATTAGGAATTCCAAAAGATGGTAAATTTATATAATCTGGTCTAATGGTTCGCTCCTGTTAATTTACATCTTATTTCCCATGGGAACTATCTTGACTTTTTTTTCTTCTGAAGTAGAGACAAGGCAGAGCAGCATGCAATCAGTAAAACCTGAGTGTCTAGTACCATCTTTTGATTAAGGAGATCTCAATAAAGATATTTAAATGACTCTAAAATAAAAAGAGAGATATTTAATCCCCAGGTAGAAGAATGGCATTCCAGAGGAATAGGCTATTTTTATTTTATCAGAAAGCGTATTCATGTGGAGCTGCAGGCTTTGGTCAAAGAATGCTGATACAGCTTGAAGCTTACTGGCATTCTGCAGGGTGTACCTTCATTAAACTCTAGCAATTGCATGGAGAACACCAATATTTGAAAGCTACTTCCAAACCCATGGCTGGAATAAACCAGGTCAAGAGGTTGGAGTAGTAAGACAAAAATTACATTAATATACATTGTTACAATATCCAAGAGCATAAGAGCCTGTATCTCTCTTGATACGTATAAGCTTTAGCAGATCTTGTTCCTCATTTTTCTAGTGGAAATTCATGATCTTGTAGATTGCTTCATGCAAAACAGATTCCTGAACTCAGCAGCTCTTGGAAAGGCTTGATGACCTACTACTCATGAAGTGAAGGCAAGGGCAAAACTGCTCCCAAGGTCTCACAGCATTTTAAAGTTAGTTCTCATATGAAACGTCCTCCCTTTCCAACGAGTCACTTCATTGCTCCATTAATATTTTATTACACAAAACTCAGAAATGGAAAAAGCATATGTTTGGAATGATATGTAGCAATAAGAATAGGACCCTGTTTTTATGTAGTTTTCCATTGCAGGATCCAACTCATGTATTTAACTGTTTTGGTTCCATTCTCTTTCACTTTTATTTTTGTCCTAGAATCTTCAGCTGAAAAATTATTCTAATAAATGTATTTTATCTTAAATGTTAACAAGCCTCTATTTCAGCATCTAGATATTGCAAAACATAATATTGGTCAGGTTTAGCCACTTACAAAAATCACAGTTTAATTCTTCATGTTTTGCTATTCTACCATAAGACAAAATCTAGTTTTTCTGTGCTATTTCACTTTCTATTAACTCAGAATTTGTCATAAAGGAATGGATGTATGCTGAGATTTTGATTCTTTTTACTTTGTTACACATTACTGGCATTTAACAGACAGTATGAGTTCATCCATTTATCTCAATTTTAAGTACCATTTAAAAAGTTAGACCACCTCTACATAGGTGCTCTTTAGGAGTAATATGATGGATCCTTCACAGCATTAGTCTTGCTCCCTGGTACTGTGCTACTATGATAAAACTTTCCACTTCTGCTCTCATGGGTAATAGTGCTGTTGAATTCTTCAGTCACAAGGAATGGAAGACACATCCCTAAACAACGCCCATATCTAAAACTTTCTGTTGAAATACCTAACATTTTGATTTTTTTTTTCTTCAGAGTCCCAAACACAGACTCTGCTTAAGCAAACAAGCACCATTATTTAAGACAATACCTACAAATATTGATCACAACCATCAAGCACATTTTAGCACAAGTAACACCTCCATGATGTGCAAGGTTCTATTCAGACCACAGTCATTCAAATAATCTACTGTGCTGGTTTTGGCTGGGATAGAGTTAAATTTCTTCACAGTGGCTGGTATGGGGATATGTTCTGGATTTGTGCTGAACACACTGATATAACAGAGTAGTTTTTGTTAACAGAGATGTTTTTGTTATTGCTGAGCAGGGCTTGCACAGAGCCAAGGCCTTTTCTGCTTTTCATACTGACACTCTGGCAAGGAATGTGGGGGTGCTTGGGAGGCTGGGAGAAGACACAGCCAGGACAGGTGGCCCCAAACGACCAGAGGGATATCCCAGACCACATGACACGATGCTTATCATGTAAAGTGGGGGAAAGAAGGAGAAAGAGGGGACCATTTGGAGTGATGGTGTTTGTCATCCCAAGTAACCATTACACATGACGGGGCCCTGCTCTCCTAGGATGGCTGAACACCTGCCTGCCCATGGGAAACAGTGAATTAATGCCTTGTTTTGCTTTGCTTGTGTTTGTGGCTTTTGTTTTCCCTATTAAACTGTCTTTATCTCAACCTAAGAGTTTTCCAGCTTTCACCCTTCTGATTCTCACCCCAATCCAGCTGGTGGGCGAGTGAACACGTGGTGGTACTTGGTTGATGGCTGAGGTTAAACCACAACAACTACATACACTCTTTTGTATTTTCTTCTCCCTATTTGCTAGAGGCACCATGACAGGTGCTCGGTGTGGAGTGTTACCAATGCTCACATATGTTATACACAGCCCACACGGTGTTTAAAGGACTTAAAGTCTAGGAGGAAAAAAAAGAGGGGAAGAACCAGGAAAATTTTAAAATGTTTCCAATTTGATATTCACTTAGACTTAGCTGCATGTATCTTTTTGGCCATTTGTTAGCAGCTACCAGTAAGCAACCATGCCCAAAGGGAAAATGTATTCTAGTTAAAGATTGGCTTATAGCCTCATCAGCCGAGTTTTATTGCTCTTAAAGCACAGCAAGAGAAATATTTATACTGAACTTGTTGCATAGGGACTTTAGACAGCAGGACAGTCATTTCTTGCATAAGTACTTTTAGCTGGAGACAGCAGAGTTACACTACGAGGGAAGCAGGGACTTCTAAAACTAAAATGCTTAGAAAATAAGATGAAAACATAGAAATGCTAAGCTCTCAATTTGAAGTAATTTATTTTTTTTTCTGAAAAGGTTCCCAAGACTCAAAATGTTTTATGTGTCCTTTGAGTTCAGAACACCCTAAGTACAGTAGCATATGTCTGTGCTGTTTAACCAAATACTCCAATGATTGGAACTCTTTTTAATTTTTTCCTCTTTTTTTTTTTTTTCTGTGTATGTGTGTGTATAGAAGGGAATATTATTTATAACCATCTAAGGTCTGGCACAGCATTTTTGAATCAATGCCATTCTACACATCAATGTTACAGTTTCTCTATATTAATCTAATTGTTTTAACAACATTGGAAAGTTTGTTCTGAACTAACATATATATTTACATGTTCTACAGTTCTAGCCTGTTGGATAATGACGTCCTAAAGAAGGTTTCAGCACCCCCTTTTACATTAATATTAAGAAAAAAACTCACCAAAATACATATCTATTCAAGGACCTCCCAGTATTATTAACATCTCCAGGAAGTCACAGTCTAGGTAAACTCATGTGGGATTTGAAGTGGTAAAACTACGGAATGATTTTCTGCAAAGAGAAATACCCTAGGGGACAGTAGAGAAGTAAGATTTCATAGTATTCAAAAATGAGATGGCTAAAAATATTACAGTAGGTAAATAAAAATGTAATAGTCATTTAAGCCAGCAGGGACTGAGAGTGAGAGTTTCCGATTCTATTCTGGAAGGCTGCTGTCCTTGTCTCTGGTAGTCCTTGCTTTTATCTCATCAGTAATGTGTTACGTCACACCCAGTGATAATGTCTGGCATTGATATTGTAGAATAAAATCAGAAAAGTCTAAGGAAAGTCATCAGCTGACTAGAGTTTCATTGCTAAAAGAGAAAAGCACTTTTTCAGTGATTTCACATTCATACAATCATAGGATGGTTTGGGCTAGAAGAGACTGTAAAGATCATTTAGTTCCAGTGCCCCTGCCATTCACTGAACGTGAAGTCAGTTCTTTTCTAAGAATGTACCCCAGTACTGTACTCTGCAACAAACTGCACTCTGAGGTACAGAATGTATAACCTTGTATTTCTTTTGTACACGTGTGGGCATGAATGTGCATGTGCATGTGTTTGTGTGTGCATGTGCATGCTTCTCTCCTTTTCTCATTTATTTTTAAAACTACAAAAATATTTGCATATAAACATATTATTAGTCCAAACTTTTAGTTCAAATAGCCAAGAATCCTTCTACCACCCACTGGGATGATATTACTGACTTTGATAGATACAAGATGCATTGGGGTGGCAAAAAAAATGTTTATTAGGGCCCATCAAAAAGGACTGTGCAGACTGAGGAAAAGGCACATCATGGCCTGGTGCTAAGACCAAAATTTTAGACACCATTAATGACTCATTCGGGGAGCTGCTAATGAGGAAACCCACAAGAGGGAACCAGCAAGAGGAAACCCTTGAACCTGAGCAGTGCTTCAGGCACTTCCGGAACTATAATTCGTCTAAATAATATACAGCTGTAATTTTAAATTTGTGTTTAAAACCAACTGCCAATGGGGTTCCAGCATCTTTCTTCACAGAAATCTCAACAATGAGTCCAAAATCCTGTATCCATCTTCTCAAAACTATCAGAGTAGAAATTTAAGATAAAAATCAATAATTTCCACAAAGATCAAGCTGATTGCACCACAGTGGGATTAAGGCCATCATAAAAACAAGCTCAAACTGCCCTCACAGACAAATACCAGAATTTTACTCCAGGATCTAATCACAGTTCATCTCCAATGGAAAAGTGATAGAGGAAGTAGAAAATAAGAAACCATCTTATTTTTTCCACATAGAGGTTTCATAACAGTTGAAGAATTCAAACCAATAGACCTCACTTAAGTTTTAAAGCAATAATTCACATACATATGCATGTGTATGTGAACCAACAACAGTTGTTTTCAGTTCTCTTTGTATTTCTTACTTCCAATGCACATACATTTTTAATTGTTTAGCTTCTCTGTATTATCTTTTACTATTCTTAGTCTAGGAAGTATTATTGGATGAGCTTTAGCATTTTAATTGTTTTAATTTAATGTTGTTCTCTTTAGTAGAAAATCTAATTTGAAATGGCAAAGGGTTAATTATGGAATTTTCCAAGGGAATGTCCCAAGGAAAGGAAAAGATATGGGATAAAATCAGTGAAATGCTAATTTTAGAATCTAATTTCTACTCCTAATTTTACTTCATAAGGTACTCATATTAACCCTACATATGGAGAAATATCTCTAAAATAAACTGTTCTTTTAATGTGCTATCATTCCACATGCAAAAAAAAAAAAAAAAATAGACCATGTGTTAAAGAAGAACCCTAAGGAAGTTTTTATTTAATTCAATGTATTTACACACCTGATTAAACACGAATATCTGAAGACTTCCATGTGTCATTTAAAGTATAAATAGATGTAATTATATGTAACAAGGTCTTCGTCTTTCCCAAACTCAGGCTCCTGAACTCCACAGTTTAACTATGGCTATTTGTTTAATAATCTCAGTTTGCTGGATTCGAGTGTTTTCAGAGACTCTCTATGAATAGTTGAGACGGGATAGTTTAGGCAAACTAAGATCACAAAAGGTATAAACAAACTGTCTGCTGTTCAACAAACATGCATACAGCCACAGATCCCTCCTGGGAAAGAAGTCCAGACCAAATGTTTTTGCATGTGAAATCTGAACCCAAAATCTTGCATTTGGGGAAGATGCAAGCAGAGTGTTAGCTAAGGAGATTTGTTTTGATGAAAGCTGTGCATTTAGAGAAGGGGATATGGTCTGTTGCTTCCCAAAGAACCAAAATCCCATCCCTGCACTGACATGCCCAGCAACTGCTGAGGTTTAGGCAGAAGAAACTCCTTTGTCACTGAAATTTTCAAAGATATGCACCAAAACTGCAATAAAACACAGAGCAAAAGTGCTTGGGAGAGCACTTCAGCTGGTCTGCCTCTGCTCTCCCTAGTTCCTCATATCTGGGGACTGCTCATTGGTTACTGTCTCAGCTGGCCCGTTTTGTTTGTTCAGACTGTAAAAGGAAAAGTCCATCTTCTCAGGAGTTTGCCAGTGCAATGAAACAATCTTCAGTGCTGACTTCCCAGGAGATTTTCTGATTTGAGAAAGATATTATGTCTCAGAAAGAAACACTGGATTCAAAGGGCAGTAAATCTGTACAACAGTCCCATACTCCTGCATCTGTATTTCTAGTCTCATATACATCTGTGGACAATTAATTTCCTTGGCCACATGAACCTTCCTCTTAGAGGGGCCAGCAGGCCTCACTGTACACAGGAATAAGACACAAGGGAACCAGCTTCATTTTCAACACTGCCTGTTTACCATATCAATTTGAACAAATCAGTTTGAATAAATCAGCAAAGTGCTCAGTTTCCAATTCTACAAAGTGAAAACGACATAACTTTTTGACATTTGCAAGGCAATCAGCTACTTGAACGAAGAGAGGCTGGCTTTGCAAACTTGTTTTTAAACAAATTTCTAATTACTCTTGGGAAAATCTTCCAAGTCCCATTGCATAGTAGGGGAAGTTGAATCCTTTACCTGTCTTTAATAAAGTCACTCTTCCTGCCCACACATATGCACATGCTTCTCATAAATTTCTCAAACCTCTGCACTTTGCTGGCAAGGCATTCCTCACAAAATTCTCAAACAGGTCATTTGTACACTGGCTATTAAATACATTCAGAAAAAGACAAAGTTTACAACTGCCAAATGTAAACAAACAAGTTTATTCTTCATATATTAAATAAAATTAGAATCTTGGGTCATGTAGCTGTTACCCAAATTGAATGTTGCATACTGCAGCTGCACAACAGGGCATATGTACTTGTCTCTTCACTTAATTTGTCAGCTCTCCATCAAATTTGTAAATAGATGAAACTTAGATTATATATTATTCTACTACCTTTGATTATTTATTTACATGTGCAGAAGAAAAACATAAATTTGTCTGTACAAAATTACTATATATAGTACATACATATTTATGCACTGTAACTCTGCTCATAAGGAATTCATTGGGAAACCTATTTTCTGGTATTTATGTTCTTTGGAAAATCCTACTTGGAATCTTATCTTTTTAACATCCATCTGTGTGCTTTACTCAACTGAAAGACTAACAATGCACTGTAGTTTGTGTCTGGCCTCTAGATGATGCTACAATGCTTTTAACTCTCTGACATTTAGTAGTATGTAACAGGAAAGCAACTTTCAACTGTACTCACACCATCTGGTACAGTAGCTTAAGAGCAACAGAAAAGTGACGTTGTTTACAAAAACAGAAGCAGAGAAGGACCAAGACCTTTTCCTGTAGAGGGTTTCTACTGCAAGTGGGTCGATGTTAAGCACAAAATAAAAATTTTATTAGAATTGTTTTGCTTTATTTCGCAAGGAAGTCCCTGGAGCATTCTGCAGTCTGTAGCAATAGCTCTCAAAATCCTTATCCCACACCCTCAGAATGCTCCACCACCATGAAGTACCATTCATTCCAATCTAATCTGCCTTACATGCCATGTATCCGCCACACATGTATGTGCCTCATTGGCAGATAACCATTGTTAACATGATGATTATAGAGAATTTCACTAGTTTCAGCATAGAATTTCCTGGCAACTCAGCCTTATTTCAGAGCACATTAACTGCCATGGCACTGTCCATGTTGTTCCACTGAGACATAAGTTTCTCTCACTTTGGGGAGCACTTCTAGCTGTGCCTAACATTGCCCCTGAATAGACCTTGGCTGTTTCCTAATCCTTCTGTTTCCTGTTCCTCACTGATGACTTCCTGCCCACCTGCTGCCCAGATCCATGAAAGGATGCAGGAAGCCTACATTTATGGTTCCAACAGTAAAAAGCTGAAAACAGGAGTTGCAGGCAGGTCACCAAGACAGTAAAAAAAAAGAGCTGGGTTTGTTTGGTTTGTTGTTGGGGCTTTTCTAGAAAATCAGAAGCACTATAGCAAACCAGTAAATTTTGCCTCAGATGTTCTCCCACTTGGCATCCTGGGAAAAGGCTTAATGTTGTGAGAAGGATCTAATGAGGTTCTGACAGGTGCTAGTACTTTACACTTAAAAATAGTTCAAAATTTCAATAGAACAAGTCAAATCAGTGACAGAATCTTTGTTTTAATCCTTAGAAAGGAAGCTACATTTTTAAAATTTACTTTTTTCATCTGATTGTTCAAAAATTGATTGTAAAGCAGTAATGAGCCAATGGCAGCCACACTGCCATCATCGTGCCAGGTTATGCTACGTCATCACACAGAAGATCTCCCTTAAGTTGTTTGGCAACTGGAGACATATCAACTTTAAGCGATTAACATATTAAGAATTCACAGATACTGCACTCCCAGTAGTGGTTATATTCTGATTTCTTTAGCATGCAAGGCTGCAAAAAAAGTATTGATCAGCGTTGATGATTTTGCAGGTGGTGCCACCTCCACACATTGAAAGAATTGATCTGTTGGAAAGGCTGACTTTCAGCCTCACATCCAGGTTATTATAAGGATGTCTAGACAACCATCCCTACTTTGCCATGTAGTCTTTTCCCTGCTGCAGAGACCAAGGGAGTCTCCTGGTTTAGACATTCTACTGCCTCAGATGAGCTGACTTTTCTGAAGCACATTTCTAGATTAAACTAACAAACAATAACTATATACTAAACTTTAACGCTAATGCTATTACTAACACTAAACACAAACTGGGGCCCCTATAGCCTGGAGAAGACAGTAAAATAATGAATTTACTGTGTGCCCATATAACTGTAGTTCACTTGTATGAAAGAACTAATTGCCTGCAGGGTGTGCTCAGCATCACTCAGTGGCCTGCAGCCAAATGAGTCCTTGTAAACTGGGGAAGAGGTGGAAAGGAACTCTGCATCTTTCAATTTTTTCACTCCTAGCTGCTGCCAAAGACCTCAGCCTTTGGGGCCAAGAGATAAATATGTCAGTGTCTACAGTTGTGTGGAAGATTATTTATGGGAGATGGGGGAGGGAGTTCACATTTGCCTTTGCATGAGGTAATAAGTTCCTGTGTATACCTCAGGAAGCTGTCACAAGGCTTAAAAAAAAAAAATAAGAGGAGATTATCTTATGCTTTCAGTGTCTACCTAAAGTGTTGCACAACAGTTTCTCTGAGCATATGGATCTGTAGTTAGACAACGGTGGTTCATAGATCAGCCAGACAGCAAAGTCTTTCAAAAAGAAGGTGTGGAAAAAAACACCAAGAGGACCAGCAGCTGAAGAATAGTCATGGCTACAGCTTCTGACAGCTCTTCAGGTTGGAGAAAGTGTTTTCCACGACAGCCCCTTTAACATTAACCACTTCCTTGTCTTGATTAGCAATGGCACATCAAGCAATGGGAGAATTCTAGCAGGCAGCGCTGAAACAGATGGCACTCCCACAATGCTCCTCCTGCCAGGTGCCTGGGAAGGAGCTCTCTCTACCCTGTAATAAAAATGGCATGAGTTCAGCTCCATTCCCACAGCACTCACTCTCTGCATCAGAGGAGAGGCACCTCAGGAGCAGAGGATGGAGCATGGCACAGGAACAAGCAAACCTGCAAGGGAAAGGCTCATGAATGACTAGATTCTAGCAAGTCTGAAATCCCACACAGTTACTAGAAACCTGTGACATTTAGGTTCATTTCCAGTTGTAAATATAAAAGGAAAACATAGCAAATTATGATATAAATGTGCAAAATTAAAGCCCGGTTGAATCAAAAGATTACATGATTTATTTGTTCTCCTTGCTAATGCTCTTGTGTAAGTATTTCTCTTCAATATTGGCTTGCATTTCCACAGATGGCAAGATGAAAAAATACCCTACCATACTAGGACAGGACAGGAAAGATTTCTGAGACAACAGCATTTGCCTACTTACAAATATCGTTGTTTTCATCATTTTTACACTTCTTTTCCCTTTCAGATATGTTTATTTCACTTTTGTTATCGTAATAAGGCACTGGTAATTCAGTGCAATAGTCATGATATAAGACTGGTCACATACCATATGCCCCTGGGTTTATCATTCAATCCTTGCCACTTTTCACGGTTTTCAGAAGATACGTATCTCTGGGTTTTTCTATGCAATATCTCTAGCAGACCCAACTCCCCCACAGTAGTTACAGGTCAGTAGATGTTGTTGAAACATACATTACTAATCATGAAATACACAGGAGCAAACAAAATCTAACCAGTGTAAAAGACTAAGGTGTGTAACTGTAATAAACACCTTTCCCACAATCAAATAGGGCCAGATGATGGACAGGGAGAGTTTTCCTTTGTCCCACCTCTTATGTGTAAATGCTTGCTTCACAGAGTTCCCTCATAAAAATAAAAAATAAATAAAAAAGATCATTCTGCAATAAAAGCTCCAAACAGCATCTCCATATAATAGCATAGCATTTTAGGTTATTTTGAAACAATGCCATTTAATTTCTAAGAATTAGTAAATCAAGACATAGACTGTAGAGTGCTGTTTTCTTTCACCTATGTGTCAGCAACATTAATCTCTCTACTCCAGATCTCTGACACAGAATAAAATATCTGAAAGAAACCAACAAAAATAACACCTTAAAAAGCTATGCCAGTTTACATGAGCTTGGTTACAGCGCTCAACCCTTGCAGCCATATTGTGTAGTCATTAAATCACAGTCATAGAATCATGAAAGTTGTGAGAGACCTCTAAGACTGAGTCCAGCTGTTGACCCAGAACTACCATGTTCACCACTAAACCATGTCACAGAATCATAGGGTCATAGAATGGTTTGGGGTTGGAAGGGACCTTACAGGCCATCCATTTCCAACCCCCCAGCTGCGGGGACAGAGACACCTTTTATTAGATCAGATTGCTCAGAGCCCCATCCAACCTGACCTTGAACACTTTCAGTGATGGGGCATCCATCAATTCTCTGTTCCAGTGCCTCACCACTCTCATAGAAAAAAAATTCTTCCTAATATCTTATCTAAATCTACTCTCTCTCAGTTTGAAGCCATTCTCCTTGTCCTGTCACTACATGCCCTTGTAGAAGTTCCATCTTTCTTGTAGGCTCCCTTCAGGTACTAGACAGCCACAAGTAGGCCACCCTGAAGCCTTTGATGGGCTGAAAAATCCCAATTCTCTCAGCCTTTCCTTAGAGAAGACGTGGTCCACGAACCTCGAGTTTGTCCAGGTTCCTGAGAGTGGCATCGCATCAGGTATGTCAACCTCACCACTCAACTTCATGTCACCTGAAAATTTGCTGATGTCCCCAGGTGCCACATCCACATGTCTTTTGAACACTTCCAGGGGTGGTGACTGGAATTTTTCTAAGGAGACTGTGCTTAGAAAGGGAATGGAGGTTCAGCTGGGGCTTCATGTGCAATCCAGTGTGGGCAGTGGGTTGTTCCTGTCTTTGCCAGGTCCAGCTCTGAATGGAACTGACCACAACAAGGGCTGACTGCCTTGTCATATTTTCCACTGATGTAACCAGTTCAGGCTTAATCAGATGCTGGTAGGGGCGCAAGGCAAGAGGACCATGAATTTTCCCAGAATGCAGTTCAGCTGGAAAAAGTTTTTGAGCAACTTTGATTCAGTAATGTGAGGTTAAACTGGAGGGAAGCTGAGTCATGGGCATTTTAATCTGGGATGAGACACCCCAGAGTCTGTTCCTTGCATTGCAGAACTGTAGCCTTGAGGCAAGGCACTGGAGTTAGCAATAGGCTGAAGGTCAGAGCAGAACGTGCAGCGTGTCAAATGATTCAGAGAATAAACAGACTCAGGAAGGGCAAACACACAGGCTCCAGAGGCAACACAATAGACTGACCTTCTCAACTTTCTTTCTTCAGCCTACCGCGTCACCAGACATAAACGCGGGCAAGGAGATAAAATAAATGAAAGATGGATCTCAGCAAGTGGTCAGGCTTTCAGCTACTGGCTGCTCAAGCTGCCTTGTGTAACACAGTGCAGGGATGAACACGAAAACAAGCAGAGTGTTACTAACCAGCTGTTTCAGCTTTAGTACCAACCTGGAAAATATTAGCAGTTGCATTTTCAAATAGTTCAACCAAAAAAAAAAAAAAAAAAAGAGGGTGGAGGAGAGAAAAAGCTTAAAAACGTTCCGTTGCAGGTATAGATTTGATACAATTTCTCAGAGAAGGCATTGGGCAATGGATTTATTTGAACGTATTGTACAATGTAAAAGAGCAATTAGAGCTAAAGAAAGAATTTCAGCTGTTTTTGACTGTCAAAAGACATAAATTCTTATTACCCAAGTTTTTCACAAATACACATCAAGCTCATCAGATTTTCACAGTCAAAAACATTCTCTAAAAGCCAAAACATTTTGAGTTTTGTCAGAACAGATTATTAAGATTCTAGTCTCAAAAGGTTCTGAAAACATTCTACTTTTTATTCAACAGCAAATTAAAATGAAACCAAATGTTTAACCTGGAACAGTCCCCCACACCCTTGATTAAACCCACAAAACATGAACAAACCAAAAAAAAAAAAAAAAAAAAAAAAGTCAATTATTTCCACAGCTGGACTACTAATTAGGAAATAAAGGCAACACAATTGATGTCCGACTAGTGACTACCACATCCTACTCCAATATGGTCTTTGAATAAAATACAAGCAAGAAAGACTAAAGCAGCTTTGAACAGCTCTTTCGTTAAAGGCTGGATCTCCCAACATATTCTCACATCAGCTGGGTGCTTATATCATTAAAATTCAGCTATAAAAGGTCTGTGACCATCCGGGGAATTTGAGCAGGTGAAATCACCAACAAGAAGCTAATAATTGTCTTTCCTTGAAGGAATAAATTCAAGCCAAACACATATATATAAGAAGTTTCCTTTACAGATTTGAGATCCAGAGCCAAGAGGTGCTGCATGAGGGTTTCACTACCCTTGAAAACTTTCTTCAGCAATAAAAACGGACCACAGACTAAAAGGAAGTAGACCAAGAGGAAGGAGCTCCTCTGCCCTTATGCTGAGCTGACCCTGGACTGATGACAGCTTCATTTTCCACTTGGCACAGGATGATTTTGGAACGCCCCCAACTGTATGAGAAGTGCTCCCAAAAATCCTGCAGCCCACTTGTGACCTGAAGCAGAGTCCAGCAGCGTGGGTGAATCAGATCAGTTAACACCTTGTCAGAAATAGAATAAAATAATAAAAAATAAATAAAAAATCCAATACAAAAGAGGGAGAGGGAGAAAAAAAGGGAGAGGGAGAGAGGAGTAGGAGCACACTCCCACACTTTCTGTTTAAGAGATGTGATCGGAGCAGGGCAGCCCACTTGTTCCTTTCCAAACTGAAAACCAGACCCGATTCCCCAGTGCCTTTCCTGCATAGAGAAAGCTTTCTGTATTTTAAGCAGCATATTTAAGTTAAAAACTGCTTGTTATTTCCAAGCAAACATAAATTTCAACTGCGTAAGTGCCCAAACGAAGAGAGATCAGTCCTCAGCCTGGCTCTGCTCAGTGACCAAAGGGGTGAAAAAGGGAGGGATTGTCTGTAGCTAGATCCTGAACTAGGATAGCCTCAAAGACAGTTGGAGCAGCCCAGGATTTACTGCCATTTATGCAACAATCTGGACTTTACAGCAGTGGTGGTTTGGCAGAGCGTGACTCTGTTTTGCATTCTCTCTACTGCAAAGGAGTTGTTTTCACTGTGTTTATAGTCAGGGAAGGAGTTCCCTTCTGTCTGAGGCCGTAACAGGCAGCTAATTACATCCAGGACAAGCCCTTTTTGCACTAGAGCAGCGGCAAGTCTGCCTGGCAGAAACAGCCACTCAGGAATTTTCTAGCGCCTAAAAGCAATGAGAACCCGATCCTGCGTGCAAGGCACAGTGGCTGAGTGCTACAGACATTATTTTCTTGCACACCAGGAGCACATGGCATTTAGTGACCAAGGATTTTGGTTATTCTTCAGAGGTAATAGGTAAAGTGCCTTCTATCAGAAGGGGCAAACACCTGATTGCTTCTCCAAAAAGACGGGCAGCAGAAGCTTTCTCTAAATTTGAACTTACAAATACATTACTGCTTGAGAGATTTTAAGAGCCTCAGTCATCAGTTTTAGGGCAAGCAACATTCAAAGTGGCTATAGTAGCTGGTTAACCTGCAGTACAAGGGAGAAAGACAGCTCTCTGGTGAGATAGTCCCTAAGATCAGAGAACCCCAGGTCAGGGTAACAAAAGAAACTTCCCCCAGGGTGCTTTGTGTTGCTATGTTAATGTACCCCAGTTCTGCGTTCCTGGTTGGCCATTGGCCTCTCCGCCCCCTTGCTACCTTATATGTCCCATGCCCTAGAAAGTTCTCCACTCCAGGTTGCCCCCCATTGGCCCTTGCCTATTGCCACTCCCCCAGAGCTTCCCCATTGGCTCCCATTCCCTAGTCCCACCTTTGTATCGCCCTGTGCCCTCAGATCATTGGTCCCTGGTGCTCGCCCCGCTCCCGTACTTAAACCTGGACCCTGCATTGTCTTTTATCTTTGTCCTTTGACCCCTTTGCAGTATGGTTGCAATAAACCTTCGTCTGCGGAACTCCACACAGAGACCCTTCCTGTCTCTTTGCCGTCGATCCATATTACTGGAGCTATCAGTGCGTTTGTGCGTGCACGCGTGTGTGAGTGTGTAGCTGATCCTGCCGAGCGGCTTCGCTAAAGAGACGCTTTTGGAAGATCACAGCACCTCGCACTACGGCACAGAAGCCACAGCGCCACGGCGTAGCAATAAGTGGCCTCAGGACACTGCGAAGGATTTCTGCATGACTACAGCTAATGTAAACTCATTTCTGAGCTGTTTGCTTCTCTTTTGATAAAAGATTATTTTGGTTCAGTGTCCTATTCTACAGGGGGGTTTTTTACTTCCATTTTTTGCTTTACTTTCATTAAACTACAATAATTTATTAGTCCTCCTATTTGAAATATTCCAAATCTTAAGTGGTTTTGTGCTATTGGAAGGTCATGACTTCAGTAAATGAGGAATTCACTGTACCAAGACCTCTTTTCTGGAGTGTGCCATAGCCCTGCACTGCACTGCCCAGCACCTCAGCTCCTGGACTGCAGTGCAAACTCTGCCTTGCTTTTCTCTGGTGCACTGTATTAGTTTGTGTTTCAGACCATATGAAAATAGCTTAAATTGCTTCTGGACTTGAAGTGGCCTGGCAAATAGATGGTTGTTTTAATAGTGCTGTTAGATGCCCCATGGATGGAGCAAATAACTCATTGACGGGGTGCCAATTGACGAGAGTTCACTGCTCGCTCAGTCGGCAGACTCACTGTTCTACGCCCAGGAATGCCCCGAGCTGCCAGGAGAGACGGCACGGGCGATCCAGCAGCTCAGCGGCTCCGATTTGCGGCAAGTGATAGCTGTTTGGCTATCATCACAAGCTGAAGCAAAGAGGTAGAAATATAGCCCTGACTCCGTGCCTGTGGCTATCATCACAAGCTGAAGCAAAGAGGTAGAAATATAGCCCTGACTCCGTGCCTGTATTCATGTTTTCTTTATTCCTCCCGTCCCGAGAGGGACGAGAGAACCAGTCTACGGAAGGGGAAGCAGGAGCAGATGGGGCGGGGCAGCTGCGATTGGGCCACCTTTATTTGGGGGAGGGGAACGGGGAGAGCAGGGGGTGGACCCATGGTAACCAGCCAATTGGACTCTGTTTCGGGGGAGTCCGTGCTACTTTCAAGTTCTACCTGCGCTTGGAACAAAGGGGATTCAGAGCACATGGCAGAGACAAGTCCGGACGTACCTGGGCAGTCCCGGGGCCGGGCTGCACCTCGGGCAGGCAGCAACAACTCATATCCCATATAAAGTGACTGTTGGTGCCTTTGAGCTCACTACAAGTAACAGAATGCACAGAAATACTGAACAGTAAAATCACAGTGACCCTACAGCATTTACAGCGAGCACACCTGCTGCCAGACACCTGAAGTGCTGCTTCCACTGATATTTTTGCCCAGAATTCAATGTCTTGAATGTCTTCTTTGCAGACTGCCTTCAATCATGTTACTAAGCAGTTCATCCAAGGCTGGTATTCAGCAGCTGGGATACGGACATCTAATGCCACTCGTGCATTGTTGGATACCTGAGGTGTAAATCTGGTAGATAAAGCTCAGGAGTCCCTACCCTCATGACCAGGCAGCCAGAGGCAGGACGAGACCTCTGAGGGCATATAAAATGTCATTCAGCCCTACTTCTATGCACCTGTGTTGCTCTCTGAGACACCTCATGGGCTATTGTTTTCATTTAGCCTCAGCTCCTGTCCATAAAGCTTCAATGAGGAACTCCTCCTTCTAACCCACTTGAGCAAAGAAGATATCCAGATCTGCTTTAAATGTGTTTATGAAGCCTGTGATAACACAGAGAGATTCTGTAGATAATTAGAAGTAATACCAAAGAAAACTTCCAATCTTTTCAATGTGCCCCTAAATCTTGTCCTAAAAGAACTATTTCTCAATTGAATTACCTATCTCCAAAGTGATACTCCACTTAAAATATATATATTGGATGAAATCTTGGACACAGGCTGTGATTTAACTTCTCAGTTTGTATGTGCTGCCTGAATAGCTTTAAGATGTTACAGCAGTCAGTGCCAATTTATTCCAAAGGATTATAATCATACAGTATAAATCACAGAGATGCCACACTAAAGCCATGTTACTGTGGGATTCAGAATATTTTGGGCTGGGGATTTGCTGGTTTAGTACTTCTTTTGTTCATTCTAAAACTGCTGTCATATTTTGAGTCTTACAGAGTATGGCTTTGTAAAGTTACGCTCCCTCGTAAATTAAACTGCTTAGCAAAAGTGCTTAGTAATGATTTTACATTTTGGCTTAAACACAAACCTTCTTACTTTGTTGTATTACAGCCTTGTGGAGGTATCAACTGATTTAATAGCCTGCTTTTCTAGCTTCCCTTTTAGCTGAGACTTTCAAATAGTCCTTCAACAGTTTTGATTCTTCTTCCACAATTCACAGCAAAAAAGTCATTTTCCTCTGTAATGGGAACAAAAAAGTGACTTTTGAAATGGGCAAGGATCATTACATAAAAAGTAGTCTCTTCACAGATTTTGTCAGATCCCACAAAAAAGGAGCTTTAAAAATACAGTGTGGCCCATATATCTATTTAATATAATGCCTGAAATGACAGTAATATTTCTCAGGGGATTTGTGAGAACAAATTCATTAATATTTGCACAAGGTTTTCAGATCAGCCTTTCTCTTTTGCCTTCTTTTGCCGGCTATCTAAAAAGAAGGCTCAGTATGAAAGCGTAGGCTTGATCCCTTGGGAATGCAGTGCATGTCACATAAACAAGTGGTTTTATATGCTCAGTCATTATGATACATTTTAGAAGGGTTTCAAGACAACTTTAAAAATCCAGTGCTTCAAATTTGTGTGGTGGTCTGCAAAAACACCTGATTAAAGAAAAGAAAGATGGGGGAAATACGATTTAATTTCTGATTGTGCATTTGCAGGGAGCTAAATTCTCTGAGAACTTTGCCATACCAAAATATTCCTACCTGTTGTGGGTGCACAGTTGAAAACCAGCCTACTACTATGTGAAGGGTTGTTCACAGTTCAGGTACTACATTTCTAGTATGCTGGGAGTAAAATTGATATAAGGCTATCGTAACTCAAATTGTCTTTGTTTTTATTGGATTGCACCTGTGCTTTAACATCAACTCAATTTTTAGAATTTAATATGACATTAATACAAATAAATCATGTAAGGCTTGTTCTTAATGGGTTTGCAGCATGCATACATATCACACACGATAATGTATTTCCAATTCACATTAATCATAGGGGGATAATACATTGGACAATAAGACACATTTTTGACAGGTTTGTGCAAGTTTAGATTCACTCAGTCCATATCTCCTTTTCCTCAAAATCATTCTCTGCCTGATTTATGTTTCAACACTTCCCCAAACACATCCCTCCAGCCTGTAAGATTGTACATTGCTGCAATCCTGCTTACTGTTCCAAGTGACTGCCTGTCTGAATCAAATATTAAACTCCATTTTAGGGCAATTTATGCTCCCAGAAAGATGTATAAAAGCTTTCATTCTTTCTTCATACTTACACCCTACAACTCTTGCCATTTTATGCTGTTTAAATGAGAGAAACACAAAATGAATCTACTCAAATCATATAAGTTCTGTCCACCTGCAATCAAGGCAACGGTCCTTCTCCAAAACAATACAAATCAACAACAACATAATGAAAAACAAAGAAAGAAACAAACAAACAAAAACAAAAAAAATACCAAAGCTGCTACCTTATTTTTACAGGTATCTTCCTCCCAGTCAATTTCTATATAACACACAGGAACTAATTAGAGATGGACCCAGAGCAAAATCCACGCTTCTAAAGACTGGATTTAGATTTTTTCTCCCCCATCTCCCTCATCTCTCTGATATCCAGTCCATGGCCATTTGTAGCATTTAGTTCCTGCCTCCTTTCTCTCCTTTCTGTTTCCGTCTGCAAAGTGCAGATACCTGGCTTGGTGAGAACTCAAGAAAAGATTACCCTAGCACCTGAAAGATTTCCTCTCACAGCAATTCACCTGGAAGCTTTGCTGCTTGTGGGGGTTAAGGGCCTTAGCTATCATACTGTGTACTTTCCATGCAGCAGGAAAGCTTTTTAACTGAATGTTTAACTGGGCTCTAGCCTAGCAGAGACAATGACCATATTGTTATTAAGGAGATGAGCCTGTCTATTATTTTGAGCCCAGATAGTTGTTTTTCTCTCATCATAGCTCTGCTAAGACTACTAAGTTTGAATATTGATCTCTTGTCAAAATAATGCGCTCTACTTGGAAATTCAGGAGCTTCAATATTCTGATTGACTTCCATGTTTTGTGGCCTAGGATTAAGGTTTCTAATTACTATCTTTAAATAAAGATGAAATACTGGGTGTGTGCATATCTTTGAAGACAAATGACCCAACTGCCAATCTAAGCACAACTCAGATTCCACTGATAAATAATTTTCAAGAAACCTTGACCACACTGACATCAATACATCAGTGTCAAAATTATAACGGTATCTTTTGGCCTCACTTTGTTTATATTTTAGGGTGATATAGAGACAGGAAAGTTCAGTATGTCTTATAGGTTCATAGCAGGAATCAAAGTCCAAAGACTCAGCCTTGTACTTAATATAAATAATACTATTTTTTTTTTCTAACTTTTTTCTGTGAATTTAGGAGTATTTGTATATATATTTTTATCTCAGAAAATTCCTCATACAGTACTGTTGTCGCTGAAGGATCAGCACTGAATTTCAGAGTACTGACTCAGGCACTTGGTAAAGAAAATAGGAAAGATAGCAGTCACGTATCTCGTTTGAGGCAATTATTTCATTACTCCAGGAAGGAGGAACACAGCAGAACCAATTGTCAATCAATGTCTTCCATATCAGTGTTTTTTTAAAATTAAAACCTGGCCATAACAACTGAGTATATTTCAAGTCTACAGAAATGCAGTCATACAGACCAAGACAAAGAAGTTTTCCAGTGCTCTGAAACAATCAATGTTTATATAAATTAGTTTTTGATCCATATTACTCAACTGTATAATTTTATTTTATTGAACACATTAATGTGAAATAAAGACCCACATGTTCATGGTACACAGCCTGAAAGCTCTTCCAGCAAAGGAGAAATAAAAAGTAATTAGAAGAATAGCTGACTAAAAGGATTTAAAATTTTATTGAGACCTCTGGCTTATATAAAGCCTGCATTAAATGTTATTTATCTGAATGTTTTGCTCACCTCATTCCATTTTTTCAGATAGAAACAGAATGAATTTAACAGTTTTGTAAGCATGATTAACCCTATATTATTGTCAGAAAGAAAGGCAAAAGGAGTATAATACACAAGGCAGCAAAATAGGCTATCATAAAATACTGCCCCAGGACTATATCATACCAATCTAAGCGAGTCAACAGCAAACAAGAAAGTATGCCTTGGATGTTTGATTTATCCTTTTCTAATTAAGATGGAGGTGACCCCATTCTTGTTTCCACACACTCATGAAATTATTCTAATTTCAGAGTCAAGCAATGATCTCACAAGAGCTAAGAAATGATTGCTTAGGCTTGATATATCCAGGTCAGTACACTTTAAAGCTCCATGATATGTTACTACATTATTCATTTTTAAAAATATTTAATATTCCTTTCATTGATTTGTTATTATGTCAGCAAAGTAATGATGTGATAATGTTATCCAATAAAGACATATCTCTTTCTGGAGGTCTTTTAATAATTTTTTTCATCTGTTTTTCCTATTTTCTGTTCCTGGTTTGATTTTGACAATACAACCCTTGAGAGCTTTGGACCAAGTTGCACTAAATCTTCCCTTGCGCCACTGGCTGTAGTAAAGGTTTGCCACTTCTTATCAGTAGCTCTGTCAACACTCCACTTCCCAGTGAAAAACAAAGCCAGTGATGTTTAGTACTTTCTAAAATCCATTCTACAGAGAGGTTTTTCTCATGAACAGCTGAAAATTCTGCTCCTTTCCAATGAAGATAGGCCTGCACATTTTAAATCAGCACACAGTGAGCATACTGGTCAGATAAGGGCTAAGTTATAGCAGTATATTTTTTCTTCACCCTGGAAGAAGAGAAGGTTACACCGACCCCTGAACTGGTATCACTGTAATAAACTGCTGTTCTTCCTTGCATTCTAGTTGAGAAAGCCCATTATAATCATCAATCAAGTCTCCCAAGGTACGTGGAAAGCAGATGTACCATTGCATCTACTTCACAAAGGAATAACTGAGGAAAAATGGTTTTCCCGAAGTCCAAGAGGCCATAAAAGAGCTGGCAAGTATCCCACAATTTCCAGTCTTTAAATACAGAAATTATCTTCTATAGTGCTCAAGGAAAGGCAGGAAAGCAGTGTGGAAAAGGCTTTCCTTCCTAAAAACAAGAACCTTTCTGTGGATTAAGGATTAGGAAACAACACCAGCCCTTAGAAGCAATGTCCATCTTGGAATTGTATTTGTTTCAGTGAAAAATAGGCCAGGAATATCTAGTCCTCATTACTGATAAGAAATTTCATCACGGATTGCAGATACTTGTTGACTTTTACCCTAGTGGTCCCAATTTTCTTATTTCAGTTTGAATGAGCTCCTGTACTGCCAAGAAAACGGAATCACAGCTCTGTTAGTTACAGTAGGAAAGGAAAAAAAAAACAACAACAAAAAAAACCAACAAAAAAGCCAACACAGAAAACCTTGCACAATGAAGCATTTTGAAATGCTATTTCTTATTGTCCCATTCAACATATTTCAGAGCCAACAGTATCAGAAAGAGAGCTGAAGAAACAGGGAGAAGTAGGTGCTGCTTTTAAATGCTTTTTCAAACACAGTGTTGTAATTGGAATCAACAGTATAGTCCAGAAATTCTGTCTCACTGATAAAAAACATGTGTGGTAATATCCTTCTCCAGAAGGACCAGATGTCCAAGGCAGTCAAGGATTAGCAAGACATTGGCCCAATCTGGCTCTGTATCTCAATTTGCCTAACCTATTGTGCAGCAGCCATTCTCCAGCATAGCTGTAGCACCTGGAGATCTGCAGCAATTGTTAATAAAAACTCCTAACAGCTGATGTGGACTGTGGAAGAAGCTTCTTTCTACATTTCCATCCTTTTTCTTTTCTCTGTCACTGGGATTACACAACAGCTTTTTCAGGGGCCCTTGGTGGTAATAGTTTATTTTCCATACAAGGGCCACAACAAAATTAATGCTGTTCACACTGACAGAGTGTGGGATGTGGTTAATCGATGAAGAGAACTGTGATTTCCGTGACACTGTGATTGCTGACACCTTTCCCGTGCTGACAATTATCGTCCACTCAGCCAAACAGAGCAAATAAGCCACTAATGTATCACAGTTATCCCAGAGAGCTATGTCAGCATGTTTTTTAATAGCGGGACTCAAGTAAGAGCTTCAGATAACATTTGCCACTCATTCCAATATCCCACCACTCTCCCTTTCCTAGTTGGAGCCTTATTTATGCGTGTTGGTTGTGGCATAACCCATGGATGGGACTTTTTCAGCTTGAAAATGAGATACTGTCATACATGTCACAGAAGATCAAATGAAGCTTTCCAATATACTGCCCCAGAGGTATTAACTTCTTAAAGTGGCTCTTCTTTTCCCAAAGGATTGAAATAATCTGCCCAGAAAGCATGAGCCTGGCAGTCAGCTCCAACTGTTTTAGCAGAATACTGGAGGAGCTCCTGGTATTATTTAATAACTGTAGCTTCTGGCAAGGGTTTAATATGCACATTTAAGCACTGTATTTAGCTCCATTTGTCTGCATGCTAGATTGGATCCATGGGGCGCTGAAGTACAGCACAAAATGTGGTTATGTTCCCTCCGAGAATTTCTCACTCCCTCTGGGTCCAGCCTTAACTACAAATTGTTATTTTTTCACCTGAGGCAGGTTCTCCTTTGCAAAGCTAACAGTTTTGTCGTTGTAAATAAAGAAACAGGAATAATCAGTGGCCCAAGTAATACAACAGCAATAGGCCCTTTAACTATCAAAATGTCATCTGAAGCCTGCTGTTTTCTCCACTTGTGGCTCCACAGGGCTATAATTTATTTTAGAAATTTGGTTACAATAGATGATAGTGGAGGTTTCTCGAACCAAGCCAACAGAAACATTTTCAAAAAGCAATCCTAGATATTATTCCACAGACCACATATAGCAAGGAGAACAGTAAGATGAAAGACAAAAAAATCCAGTAACAAAGGGTTTGCCTCTATGAAGCAATTTGTCTCTACACTTAATGACTTTAGGTGTGATATAAGTTATGCCTTGGAGTTCAGCAGAATCTAATGTCATGAAGGAGTTCTGTAACACATCTATTCCTGTGGTATGATCGCCCATTTTTTTCACTGTGAGTCTTGCAACAAAAGGAAACACTATTACCTTAAAATGCCCCAAGAGAATTTTGTATCACACCTCCAACCTGATTTAGAAATGCAGAGCAATATGTTTTCTGCATAAAACAGTATATCGAAAGTCTAACAGCAAGAATAAACCTGATTCAGATGGTAACTGGAGTTGCCAGGAAATATTCCATTCCTGCACAAATGGCTGAAAGATGACTACAGTCACCTCTCCCTTCTATGCCTGCTTCTCTTACATGTGCCCACAAACACTGAAAAAGTGCTGTTGAGATCTGCTTCAGAGAGCTGTAATAAATCAGCAAAACCCACTAGTCCTTCCAGCACTAGACAGGCTGCTGAACAACTGCTGATCCAGGAGTGTCATGGAAAGTGTTCTGTATACTAGGAACAACAATGCAGAACATATTTCAATATTGGCCTGTTGGTTTGCTAGGTCATAGATGTTGAAAAAGTCAAAATACTCAAATTAACATGTTTCTCACATACTAAATAAGGGAGATTCATAGAATTGCTTTTGACCTGTAGCAGAGCAGTGTTCATAATCACCTCACTTTGGGGAAGACATCAGTAGAAGGTCTGGGCTAAGAAGGCTTCTGACAGCGCAAAGGAACACAGGAGCAAAAGCAGTCCCAGGGCCAGCACGTGTTCAAGAAATGAGCTTACCCTGTGGAGCCAAAGGAGGCACCTCTGCAATGCATTCCTTAGCATCCCTCTGCACAGCTGGCCACAGCAAGCTGACAGAGGGCCCTTGAGCATCTTCACTCTCTGGAGGCAGCCAGAGAACCCCAAACACTTGTTCTGAGACCTCCAAACAAGAAAGAAAACAAACAAACAAACAAAAAAAGCCCACAACAAACAACACCAAAATAAATCATCTTAAAATGAAAAAAACAAAGAAAGTTTCAATTCAGCTCCACTCTCATTTTTCTCCTCTTGCATACTAATGTTAAAGAGGAACACTAGAAGAAAGAAATGAGCTGGCCCACATACTACAATGGATGCACCAACAAACACAGGGAAATAATTTTTATTATCCAGAAATTTGGAAAAGTGTATGTGTATTGGTTTAAAGTGAAGAAAAATGCTGATTTTTATGTCATTTATGTTTCTTTAACAGTCTTCACACCTGAAAATTACACAAAAATGCATACCAACAAAAAAACTATGTCCCTACTGGCCACTTACTAGCATCCTTGTGGGTGTTGTCCAGACTCATCTCACTACCTTCATATTTTAAAACCAGGCTTAACTAAAAAGCTTCCAGACATTACTTTTAGAGAAATTTGATCTTATTCATATACAGTTAGTTGCAAATTTAAAAGAGAACATTCACTCTTTGCTTCATGAACTGAAGGCATCTGGATTATTTTATCCTCCCATCATTGTCTGGCTGTGATATTGTCGAATACATGAGTGTGGGAAGTGCCAGAAACTAATTCAATTCTAGAACTTGATTTATATTAACAAACTGGAGGAAGAAAAAAAAAAGGAACATAAATCATTATTACCATTCCCCATTCCTTATTTTAATAAATGAAGTGTCAGGCTTCTTTACCTAATTTGTTAGAGAGGTTTTAAGTCTTTCTGATTTCAATAATCCCACTGTAGTTTTGAGATTCTGTTGTAGCCTGACTCTGGCTGAAAAAAATACGTGTTTTTAAAGGGTTAACTTGTGGGACAACTATAAAAGGCCGCAGTAAAATCTGCAATTCTGTTCAAAACGAGACTAGCACTTAGAAGGGGTGAAAAATAAATAAACAAACCACTATAGAGTAGAATCAAGCTTATAGAGGCCTTGAAGGAAAACTGACCTCCTTCCATTGTAGAATGCAAGTGTGCTATTCTAATTAAATTACATCCTTGCCTTAATATTTCTAACTCTGCTTGGCTTATTTCATCCCAAATATACTCTTTACTGATTGAATAGCATCACTCATAATTCTCTTTTCTTCTCTTTGAGGTTTATACCTTCTGTGCACTGATCCTCCAGGTTGAACAAAGGGTTTTTTCCAACAAAACAATCATGTTTATTCCTCAGCTAATCTGAAGCCAACTTTTAAATGTTTAGCCCACAAGACTAATCCACAGACATAATAGCTATGTTGTTTGAACCATAAAATAAAAACCCAGACAAACTGAATTTTTTTTCTTTTATTTTTCTGACACAGAGAAGTAACCAGATCTAACACATTCTGTTTGCAATTTTCACCCAAGAGTTGCTTAGGCAATTTTCTTGGCAATGAAGATTTAAGAAAGTGAAGCGCAAATCTGCTGAAGGTCAGGTTTATTGTTAGCCTTGTTCAATCTTGTCACAATTGCAGTGACTTTGCAGAGCTCGTGAAGCAGGAGGTACCTAGAGTTGGTGGTGAGGCAATCCCAAAATACAGACTTTCTGACTTTATATCAGAGACAGACAATTCTTGTGGGGGAAAAAAACCAACCAAACAAACAAAAAAACCCAGCAAGAATGTAACAGCTTCCAGAATCTGTGAAAATATATGACAATTTGTGGATGGGTCTCCAGTTTTCCCCCTTTCCCATGGAAAAGAATGTACAGTTGGGAATGGACTTAGAACAAACAGCAACATTTGAATATAGGCATCCATGTCTCATGGCAAACCAGGAATGTTTAACTGTTTTGCCCCACAGTCAGTACTTCGTTTTGATTTAATAAAGAAATCATCAAATGGATATGATTATAAGGTTTGTATACCAGAGACACCAGCTTAGGTGATCAAAGAAACCAGCCTGCCGTATGCAGAGTCAGTCCCTGCCCTCACTGGTCCCTCATTTTCCCTGTCCATGACAGGAATTGCCAACTTCTTTCACTAACAGGGATCCACATCATTTCAGTGAAAGGCGGTATAGAGACTGGCTTTAATCTCTCAAAAATCCTACATCAGTGTTTTCCAGGTTGAACACAAACTGCTTATTTGACATCTTCCACTTGTCTCTTCCCACAAACTCTACTAGAGACCGCCTGAGATGCTCACTCACTTTGTGATAGCCTCATTCCTAATTTATTGAACACAAGGTGGGTTTAGTTAATTTTGTAAGTTACACCAATGGCATCAAATTGTCACATCCTCAGCAGCAGCAGCAAGGAGCCAAAAAGGAACATTCCAAGTGACTCGGCCAATGGTATGCAAAGGTTGTATGAAACTCACTGCAAGTTAAGAACATAAGGAACCTAGGAAAAAAATAGCAGACAACGAAATAACAGTATTCTGAAGCCCATAAGCTAAGCCATAGCAATCTGAGGGGAAATACTGAAAAATCAGTCAGAAAAGAAATATCTTTCACTGAATTCACTGTTAAAATTCCAGAATTTGTAAGCACAGCAGAAATTATTTTCTGGTATATTCTGGGTGGGGAGAAATGAAAACTCTGAATGAAAAAAAGCAAGCGGGAGAGCCCCAGCACCATTGAGTAATCAAAGGCTTTCCTTATTTGAAATTTTTTTTCCAGCAAAAACCAGAACAACATCTTTTAAGGGTTTTTTTTATCACTTTTGGACACTAGTCTTATTCACAAACCAGACAAGAAGAGAATCCAGAGACAGATTTTTGCTGATCAACAGAAAACAATGTAAGTGCTTGCAAGCCAATGGCACTGGGCTCTGGATTTGCAGAGTGTATGGGAAAACATTCTGTCCCAACAAGTCCATGAGAGAATGAAGGAAAGAGAGCAGATTCTCATATATACTCATTTGTATTTTATCCTCACAGTTCTAATATTTTTATCTTATCATTGTGAGGATCTCTAGAGCTGCAGGCATTTATTCCTAGGAATGAACAATCAAATTCAGTTTATATAAGGTAACTTGAAAGTTACCTCAATGACTGTCAAGCATTTTTTTGTCAAGAATAACTTCAGAAGATGTAGTTATTTCATGTCTGCTGGGGATTTGATTTGTTTATTCAAACTTTTCACTTGTTTATTCAAACATTTCTCTGTAACCTAAAACTAACATCCCAAAATTGCAATAAAATCCCTATTATACTAGTATTTCTGAATCAAACATAGCCAAGAATTGCTAGAAATCTCATTTAAAAAATATTTTTTCCTATTATGCTTCACCTACTTTTTTCAATCAACTGTATGGAGAACATTCAGCAAATAAGGCAATGGCCTGGAAATGCATAGTCACAAAAGATGCATCACTAGTTGCTTTTACAGCTTAGTTCTGCTCCCAGTTTTTAAAAGAATGCATGTGTTGTCTTAGTGGTTTGCTCTGGGCATTTACATTGAGTACAGGCACTCACAGCCATCTCACTTTGCAACTGTCTTGCTCATAAAGCACCAGTTTTCCAGAGTGACTCCTTAGTAACAAACCCTGTACAAATAAAAGCCACAGGGAAGAAACACAGGTAAACAGGCACAGGTGAGAGCACATAGCTGCATATTATGGGGTATTTTGCTAGGCATAAACTTAATTTGTACACGCAAACAAATGTATTTTAGGAAAAACTAGCATTATATGCATAGATCCCTTTTCCAAAATCAGTGCCTATTTAAAGAAAAACTGGTATGATCTGCATATGAAAACCATAAATTCTTGTACCACTCTGAACTGTTGTCGTCACCGTGTGAATGAACTGATTTTTGTATTTAGATGCTGCTTTTGCAATGTGGTTTTTGTCAATTCTTCACATTTGTATCAAGTATGACTTCTTTCAAAACAGGCCTATGGTTCTGGTCTTCATTTTAGCTAAAGCTGCAGTGGTCCTTCGAGCGACATGCCCTTCAGTTCTGAGTTTAATTTCTAATCAAAAGCTGAAGAGGTATGACTGGCTCTGGGAGTTGAATCCAATCCACATGATTTCAGTGTGTTCTGACTGAAGATTCTAGTGTTTGGTCTATTTTCCTCCAGCTTGTGCCAAAGCTTTGACAAATTGACAAATATCAGGGACACACCGAGGCTCCACATATGGATGAAAACCAAGGACAGATGGGAGAAGGAGTTACAGTACAAATTGCTGAGCAAAAATTAATGCTTAATAAAATATAAAGCATTTATTTATAATACTACTTTTTATTTTCATCTCAAATTAATGTACATCACAAGATGCAGTTTATAATTTTCTCTTCATTTACAGTTTCAGGTTTTTACATTGGTTAGCAAAATAAAAGCTTAACATTGTTGTTTTGTTTTGTTTTGTTTTGTTTTGTTTTGTTTTGTTTTGTTTTGTTTT